>NC_057733.1:227610-231526 GCF_004010195.1 Chiloscyllium plagiosum
CAGAGAGCACCTCTGGGCCATCCGGACGAACCAACCCAATCACCCTGTAGCACAGCATTTCAACTCCCGCTCCCACTCCACCGAGGATATGCAGGTCATTGGACTCATCCACCGCCAAACCACAACAACGCGACGGTCGGAGGAGGAGCGTCTTATCTTCCGACTGGGAACCTTCCAACCACAGGGGATGAACTTGGACTTCACCAGTTTCTTCATCCCCCCTCCCCCCCCCTTGTCTCAGCCGCATCCCTCCAGCCTGGCACCGCCTTCCTGACCTGCAGTCTTTTTCTTGACCTCTCCGCCTCCACCCTACTCCGACCTATCACCCTCACCTTGACCTCTTTCCACCTATCACATTTCCAACGCCCCTCCTCCAAGTCCCTCCTCCCTACCTTTTATCTTCTCCTGCTGAACACTCTCTGCTCATTCCTGAAGAAGGGCATGTGCCCGAAACGTCGAATCTTCTGTTCCCTAGATGCTGCCTGACCTGCTGTGCTGTTCCAGCAATAAAGTTTCAGCTTTGATCTCCAGCGTCTGCAGACCTCACTTTCTCCTCCTAATAAAGGAAGTTAGACTAATACAAGATAGAACATTATAGCGCAGGACAGGCCCTTTATGGAACTGCTCAGATCATAAAGGAAGTTAAACTCATACAACAAAGAACATGACATTGCAGTACAGGCCATTTATAGAACCGCTCGGCTAATAACGGATGTTACACTAATACAACATAGAATATTACAGCGCAGTACAGGCCTTTTATTGAATCACTCGGCTAATAGAGGAAGTTAGACTCAGAGAACACAGAACATGCCAGCACAGTGCAGGTCCATTATGGAACCGTTCTGCTAATAAAGGAAGTGAGACTAATACAACATAGAACATTCCAGCTCGTCTAATACAGGAAGTTAGACTCACAGTTCATAGAAGTTAGACTAATACATCATAGAACATGATGGCGCAGTACAGGACCTTTATGGAACCGCTCAGATACTAAAGGAAGTTTGACTAATACAACAAAGAACATTACCGCGCAGTACAGGCCCTTTAAGGAACCGCTTGGCTAATAAAGGAAGTTAGACTAATACAATACAGGACATTACAGCTCAGTACAGGCCCTTAATGGGACTGCTCAGCTAATAAAGGATGGTAGTCTCATAGAACATGGAGCATTACAGTGCACTACAGAAACTTTGTGGAACCGCTCGGCTAAAAAAGAAAGGTAAACTCAAAGAACATAGGACATTACAGTGCAGTACTGGCCCTTTATGGAACTGCTCGGCTAATAGAGGAAGTAAGAAAAATACAACATAGAGTATGACAGCGCAGTACAGGCCCTTTATGGAATGCTTGGCTGATAAAGGAAGTTAGACTCATAGAGCATCACAGCGCACCAGAGGCAGTTCTTTGTTTCGTTTATATTGACAGTTATAGGCTTTTAAAGGGGTTTAGAAGAGAAGGATTTACACAGAACAAACAGAAATAAAAATAAATATTGGTCATAAGTCCTCAACCCTCCTCTTCGTCTTCTGCTTCAAATTAAATTTATGTCCCCTGGTGTTGACCAGACAGATGCTAACCGGAATTTGGACTGTGGGAGGAAACCGGAGCACCCGGAGGAAACCCACGCAGACACGGGGAGAATGTGCAAACTCCACACAGTCAGTCGCCTGAGTCGGGAATTGAACCCAGGTCTCTGGCGCTGTGAGGCAGCAGTGCTAACCACTGTGCCACTGTGCCACCGTGCCGCCCACTAAGGTTCTATGTTGTATCGGTCTAACAGCCTTTTTCAGCCAAGCGGTTCCATAACTCACCTCTACTGCACTGTAAAGCCTCTGTTGTATTAGTCTAATTTCCTGTATTCGCCAAGCGGTTCCAGAAAGGACCTGCCTGCACTGTAATTTTCGCTGTTGTATTAGTCTAACTTCGATCGTTAGCTGAGCGGTTCTATAAACGGCCGGTGCTGCACTGTAATGTTCCAAGTTCTATCAGTCTAACTTCCTTCATTCTGCAGTCCTCACTTTTTCCTAACTTCCTTCATTAGTCAAGTGGTTCGATAAAGGACGTGTACTGTGCTGTAATGTTCTATGTTTTATTAGTCTAACGCCCTTTATTAGCCGAGCGGTCCCATAAATGGCCTGTGCTGAGCTGTGATGTTCTAAGTTCTCTGAGTCTAATTTCCTGTATTAGCCGAGCAGTTCCATAAACAGCATGTTCTGTGCTATAGTGTTCTCTGTTGTATCAGTCGAACTTCCTTTACTAGCCAAGCAGTTCCAAAACGGGCCTGAAGTGCACTGTAATATTCTGTGTTGTATTAGTCTAACTTCCTTTAATAGTCGAGCGGTTCCATAAAGTGCCTGTACTGTGCTAACATGTTCTATGTTGTATTAGTCTAACTTCCTTCATTAGCTAAGCGGTTCCATAAAGGGCATGTACTGCGCTATAATGTTCCATGTTGTATTTGTCTAACTTCATTTATTAGCAGAGCGGTTCCATAAAGTGCCTGTACTGTGCTGTAGTGTTGCATGTTCTATGAGTCTGAGCCGAGCGGTTCCTTAAAGGGCCTGTGCTGCGCTATAATGTAGTAAGTTGTATTAGTCTAATTTCCTTTATTAGCCGAGTGGTTCCATGAAAGGTCTGTCCTGCACTGTAATGTCTTATACTGTATTAGTTGAACGTCCCTTATTAACCAAGCATTTTGATGAAGGGCTTGTACTGGGCTGTGATATTCTACGTTCTCTGAGTCTAACTTCCTTTATAAGCCAAGTGGTTCAAAGAAGGGCCTGCACTGCACTGTAATGCTCTAAGTTCTATGAGTCTACCTTCCTTTATTAGCCGAGCGGTTCCATAAAGAGCCTGTACTGCGCTATAGTGTTCTGTGTTGTATCAGTCGAACTTCCCTTACTAGCCAAACAGTTCCAAAACGGGCCTGAAGTGCACTGTAATGTTTCATGTTGTATTAGTCAAACTTCATTTATTCGCCAAGCGGTTCTACATTGCTGCGCTGTAATGCTCCATATTCTGAGTCTAACTTCCTGTATTAGCTGAGCGGATCCATAAAGGGCCTGAACTGAGCTGTAATGCTCCATGTTCTATCAGTCAAACTTCCTTTATTAGCCAAGCATTTATATAAAGGTCCTGTACTGTGCTTTAATGCTCCATGTTGTATTAGTCTAACTTCCTTTATTAGCCGAGCGGTTCCATAAAGTGCCTGTCCTGCGCTGTCATGCCCCGTGTTCAATGAGTCTACCTTCCTTTATTAGCCGAGCGGTTCCATAGATGGCCTGTACTACACTGTAATGATCTATGTTGTATTTGTCTGACTTCCTTTATCAGGCCAGCGGTTTCATAAAGGGCCTGTACTGCACTGTAATGCTCTATGTTCTATGAGTGTAACACCCTGCATTCGCCAAGCGGTTCCATAAAGGGCCTGTAATGTTCTACTTGTACAAGTCTAACTTCCTTTCAAAGCCAAGCAGTTGCATAAAGGGCGTGTCCTGCGTTGTAATGATCTATGTTGGATCTTTACCTGCACATCCAGCAATATCATTTATTGTATCCGTTGCTCCCGATGCGGTCTTCTCTATATTGGGGAGACTGGACACCTCCTAGCAGAGCGCTTTTGGGAACATCTCTGGGACACCCGCACCAATGAACCACACCGCCCTGTGGCCCAACATTTCAACTCCCCCTCCCACTCAGCCAGGGACATGGAGATCCTGGGCCACCTTCACTGCCGCTCCCTCACCACCCTACGCCTGGAGGAAGAACGCCTCATCTTCTGCCTCAGAACACTTCAACCCCAGGGCATCAATGTGGACTTCACCAGTTTCCTCATTTCCCCTTACCCACTTCACCCCAGTTTCAAACTTCCAGCTCAGCACTGTCCCCATGACTTGTCCTACCTGCCTATCTT
>NC_057733.1:231574-257591 GCF_004010195.1 Chiloscyllium plagiosum
TGCCTAAACTGCTGTGCTTTTCTAGCACCACTCTAATCCAGAATCTGGTTTCCAGCATCTGCAGTCATTGTTTTTACCTGCGCTGTAATGCCCCATGTTCTTTGAGTCTAACTTCCTTTATAATTCGAACGGCTCCGTTGATGGCCTGTACAGCACTATAATGTTCTATGTTATATTAGTCTAACTTCGTTTATTGGCCGAGCGGTTCCATAAACGGCCTGTACTGCGTTGTAATGTTCGAGTTTGTAGTAGTCTAACTTTCTTTAACAGCCAAGCAGTTGCATAAAGGGCCTGCCCTGCTCTGTGATGTCCTATGTTGTATTAGTCATAATTCCTTTATAAGCCGAGCGTTTCCATAAAGGGCCTGTACTGTATTGTAGTGTCCTTTGTTGTATTAGTCCAACTTCATTTATTAGCCAAGTGGTTCACAAAGGGTGTGTACTGCGCTGTAATGCTCCATGTTCTGTGAGTCTAACTTCCTGTATTAGCTGAGCGAATCCATAAAATGCCTGTAACTGCACTGTAATGCTCCATGTTCTATCAGTTCTTTCATTATCAAGCAAGTGGTTCCATATAAACTGTCGTGCGTTGTAACGTTCTATGTTGTATTAGTCTGGTATCCATTATTATCTGAGCGGTTCCATAAAGGGCCAGTACTGCACTGTAATGTTCTATGTTGTAATTGTCAAAGTTCCGGTATTTGCCAAGCAGTTGCATAAAGGGCCTGCACTGCGCTGTGATGTTGTATTCGTCTAACGTCCGGTGTTAGCCACCATAAAGGGCCAGTACTGCACTGTAATGTTCTATGTTGTAATTGTCAAAGTTCCGGTATTTGCCAAGCAACTGCATAAAGGGCCTGCACTGCGCTGTAATGTTCCACGTTGTATTAGTCATAATTCCTTTATTAGCCGAGAGGTTCCACTGTAACGTTCTATTTTGAATTAGTCTACCTTACTTTAACAACCAAGCGGTTTCATAATGGGCTGTAATGCTCCATGTTCTATGAGTCTAACTGTATTGAGCTGCGATGTTTTATGTTGCATTAGTCTAGTGTCCATTATCAGCCGAGCGGTTCCATAAAGGGCCTGTACTGCGCTATAATGCCCCATATTCTTTGAGTCTAACTTCCTTTATAAGGCGAGCAGTTCTGTAGATGGCCTGTACAACGCTGTAACATTCTATGTTGTATCAGTCTAACTTCGTTTATTAGCCAAGCGGTTCCAAAAAGGGCCTGTACTGCACTGTAATGTTCTATTTTGAATTAGTCTAACTTACTTTAACAGTTGGGCGGTTCCATAATGTTCGATTTTGTTCCATAATGCTGTAATGTTCGATTTTGTAGTAGTCTAACTTCCTTTAACAGCCAAGCGGTTACATAAAGGGCCTGAACTGCGCTGTAATGCCACATGATTTACGAACGAGAGGGACCGTATTGTAGAAGAGGAGAGTGTGAAATGGACTGGTAAGCTAGAAGAGATACCTGTTAGAAAGGAAGATGTGTTGGACATTTTGAACAACTTGAAGGAGACTCCAATGTGTGCAACTGGACTTGAAATCATACAGAACTGAGATTCCAGACAACATCTATGTTGATCTTAGCTGGGCAGTTGTAGGGGTGGCACAAGTTGAAGGAAAAATTGAGGACTGCAGATGCTGGAGATCAGAGTCAAAAAGTGTGGTGCTGGAAAGGTGTGGTACTGTGGTCAGGCAGCATCCGAGGAGCAGGAGAGTCGACGTTTCAAGCATAAGCCTTTCATCACATTCACGGTGAAGAGCTTATGCTCAAAACATCGACTCTCCTGCTCCTCGGCTGCTGCCTGACTGGCTGTGCTTTTCCAGCACAACACTACGTGGCACAGTTGAAGTCAACCTTCCTGAGGTAGAACAGGTAAGTGTTTGCACTTGATGCGGATAACTGGTCCCGTCTTGGAAACTGGTTTCTGCTGAGCACAGACGAGAGCATGATTTGAGGTGGGAACTTGACTGTCAGAAAAAGCTCCCAAGAAGCAGCTCCAAAGGAATTTTGAAGTCTGGCAGCACTGAGGGACTTGCATCTCAGCAAGTGCCTTCAGCTTTGAGCCAAGGGGGAAGTGGGTGGAAGTGTGGACAAGCCCCTGATCTCTCCTCGTGATGCTCTCTTGGGTGCAAAGCTCACCACCTCTTCTTGAAAGTGGTCCCTTTGAAGACAGGTGCAGGCAGCAGCCGCTTGAGTTCCTCCTCTTCACCCCCCCCTCCATTAGCCCTCCCCACCATCACCAACGACATCTGCCAACACGGATGAGGTTGGAGACGATGTGGTTTTGCCAAGAGGCTCCTTCACCTCATCCCAACAACAGTCTACTCACTCTCACTGGATGTCATTTCTCTGCTTTGCAGAGAAGATTTACCAGGATGTTGCCTGGAATGGAGAGGAAGTCGTACGAGGATAGGTTGAGAGTTCTCGGCCTTTTCTTGTTGGAACGGCGAAGGATGAGGGGTGAGTTGATAGAGGTTTATAAGATGATCAGAGGAATAGATAGAGTAGACAGTCAGAAACTTTTTCCCCGGGTACAACAGAGTGTTACAAGGGGACATAAATTTAAGGTGAAGGGTGGAAGGTATAGGGGAGATGTCAGGGGTGGGTTCTTTACCCAGAGAGTGGTGGGGGCATGGAGTGCGCTGCCCGTGGGAGTGGTAGAGTCGGAATCATTAGTGACCTTTAAGCGGCATTTGGATAGGTACATGGATGGGTACTTAATCTAGGTTAGAAGTTCGGCACAACATCGTGGGCCGAAGGGCCTGTTCTGTGCTGTATTGTTCTATGTTCTATGTTCTATGTTCTATGATCGATGAGTCTAACCTTCTTTATTAGGCGAGCGGTTCCATAGATAGCCTGTACAGCGCTATAATGTTCTATGTTGTATTTGTCAAGCTTCCGGTATTAGCCGAGAAGTTCCATAAAGGACCTGTATTACGCTAGCCGAGCGGTTCCATAAAGGTCCTGCACTGCGCTGTTTTGTTCTATGTTGTATTAGTCTAGTGTCCATTGTCAGCCGAGCAGTCCCGTAAAGTGCCTGTACTGCGCTGTAATGTTCTGTGTTGTATTAGTCTAACTTCCATTATCAAGCAAGTGGTTCCATAAATGGCCTGTACTGTGCTGTAATGTTCTATGTTGTATTACAGGAGCGTTTCCATAAAGGAGAAAGTGAGGACTGCAGATGCTGGAGATCAGAGCTGAAAAATGTGTTGCTGGAAAAGCACAGCACGTCAGGCAGCAATCAAGGAGCAGGAGAATCGACGTTTCGGGCATACGCCCTTCTTCAGCCCGTTTCCATAAAGGGCCTATACTGCGTTGTATTGTCCTTTGTTGTATTAGTCTAACTTAATTTATTAGCCGAGCGGTTCCACAAAGGGCCTGTACTGCGCTGTAATGCTCCATGTTCTATGAGTCTCATTTCCTGTATGATCTGAGAGAATCCATAAAGTCCCTGTACTGCGCTGTAATGCTCCATTTTCTATCAGCCTAACTTTCATTGTCAAGCAAGCGGTTCCATATAGGGCATGTCCTGCGTTGTAATGTTCTATGTTGTATTAGTCTAGTGTCCATTATTCGCCGAACGGTTCCATAAAGGGCCTGTACTGCGCAGTAATGCCCCATGTTCTATGAGTCCAACTTCCATTATTAGGCGAGCGGTTCCGTAGATGGCCTGAACAGTGCTGTAATGTTCTATCTTGTATTTGTCAAACTTCCGATATTAGCCGAGTTCTTCCATAAAGGGCCTGTGTTGTGCTGTAATGTTCCTTGTTCTCTGAGTCTTACTTCCTTTATTAGCCAAGCATTTCCATAAAGGTCCTGTACTGTGCTGTAATGTTCTATTTTGTATTAATCGAATGCCCAGTATTAGCCAAGCAATTGCATAAAGGGCCTGTACTGCGCTGTAAGATTCTATGTTGTATTAGTCTAGTGTCCATTACTAGCCAAGCGGTACCATAAAGTGCCTGTACTGTGCTGTAATGCTCCATGTTCTATCAGTCTAATGTCCATTATCAAGCAAGTGGTTCCATATAGGGCCTGTACTGTGCTGTAATGTTCTATGTTGTATTAATCATAATTCCTTTATTAGCCGAGAAGTTGCATAAAGGGCCTGTACTGTGCTGTAATGTTCTACTTTGGATTAGTCTAACTTACTTTAACGGCTGAGCGGTTCCATAATGGGCTTGTACTGAGCTGTGATGTTCTGTGTTATATTAGTCTAGTGTCCATTATTTCATAAAGGGCCTGTACTGCGCAGTAGTGCCCCATGTTCTATAAGGCTAACTTCCTTTATGAGGCGAGCAGTTCCATAAAGGTCCTGTCTTGCACTGTAATGTTCCTTGTTCTATGAGTCTTACTTCCTTTATTAGCCAAGCATTTCCATAAAAGTTCTGCACTGCGCTGTAATGTTCTATGCTGTATTCATCTAACATCTGGTATTAGCCAAGAAGTTGCATATAGGGCCTGTATTGCACTGTAATGGTCTATGTTCTCTGAGACTACCATCCTTTAGTAGCTGAGCGGATCCACGAAGGGCCTGTACTGTCTGTAATGTTCGATGTTGTATTAGTCATAATTCCTTTATTAGCCGAACAGTTCCATAAAGGGCCAGTACTGCGCTGTAATGTTCAATGTTCTATGAGTCTTACTTCCTTTATTAGCCAAGCATTTCCATAAAGGTCCTGTACTGCACTGTCATGTTCTATGTTGTATTTGTCTAGTGTCCATTATTAGCCGAGCGGTTCCATATAGGGTCTGTACTGTGCAGTAATGCCCCATGTTCTATGAGTCTAACTTCCTTTATTATGTGTGCGGTTCCATAGATGGCCTGTACCGTGCTGTAATGTTCTATTTTGTGTTTGTGAAACTTCTGGTATTAGCCGAGCGGTTCCATAAAGGGCCTGTATTGCGCTGTAACGTTTTATGTTCTCTGAGTCTAACCTCCTTTATGAGGCGAGCGGTTCCATAAAGGGCCTGTACTGCACTGTAATGCTCTATGTTCTATGAGTCTAACTTCCTGTATTAGCCGAGTGGTTCCATAAAGTGCCTGTACTGCGCTGTAATGCTCCATGTTCTATGAGTCTAATGTCCATTATCTAGTAAACGGTTCCATATAGGGCCTGTACTGAGCTGTAATGTTCAATGTTGTATTAGTCTAGTGTCCATTATTAGGTAAGCGGTTCCATAAAGGGCCTGTAATGCGCTGTAATGTTTTATGTTCTATTAGCCTTACTTCCTTTATTAGCCAAGCATTTCCATAAAGGTCCTGTACTGCGCTTAATGCTCCATGTTAAATTTGTCAAACTTCCTTTATAAGTTGAGCGGTTCCATAAAGGACCTGCACTGCATTGTGATGTCCTTTGTTGTATTAGTCTAGTGTCCGTTATTAGCTGAGCGGTTCCATAAAGGGCCTGTACTGTGCTCTAATGTTCTATTTTGTATTAGTCTAACTTCGTTTATTAGCCGAGTGGTTGCATAGATGTCCTGTACAGCACTGTAATGTTCTATCTTGTATTTGTCAAACTTTCGGTATTAGCCGCGCAGTTCCATAAAGGGTCAGTATTGAGCTGTAATGTTCGATGTACTGAGTCTTACTTCCTTTATTAGCCAAACATTTCCATAAAGGTTCTGTACTGCACTGTCATGTACTATGTTGTATTTGTCTAGTCTCCATTATTAGCCGAGCGGTTCCATAAAGTGCCTGTAATGCACAGTAATGATCTATGTTGTATTAGTCTAACCTCCTGTATTAGCCGAGCGGTTCCATAGACGGCCTGTACTACACTGTAATGGTCTCTGTTCTCTGAGATTACCATCCTTTATGAGCCGAGCAGTTCCATAAAGGTCCTGTACTGCGCTGTAATGTTCTCTGTTGTATTTGTCATATTCCTTTATTAGCCAAGCAGTTCCATAATAGGCCTGTACTGCACTGTAATGTTCTATTTTGTATTAGTCTAACTTCGTTTATTAACCGAGCGGTTGCATAGAAGTCCTGTACAGCGCTGTAATGTTCTATGTTCTCTACCATACACTCAGAGACAGCTGATCTATGAGTCTAACTTCCTTTATTACATGTGCGGTTCCATAGAAGGCCTGTACAGCACTGTAATGTTCTATTTTGTATTTGTCAGACTTCTGGTATTAGCCAAGCTGTTCCATAAAGGGCCTGTATCACATTGTAATGTTTTATGTTCTCTGAGTCTATCTTCCTTTATTAGGCGAGCGGTTCCATAAAGGGCCTGTACTGTGCTGTGATCTTCTGTATTGTATCAGTTTAATTTCCTGTATCAGCCGAGCTGTTCCATTAAGGGCTTGTACTGCGCTCTAATGCTCTATATTCTATGAGTCTAACTTCCTGTATTAGCTGAGTGGTTCCATAAAGTGCCTGTACTGCGCTGTAATGCTCCAAGTTGTATTTGTCAAATTTCCAGTATTAGCCGAGCTGTTCCATAAAGGGCCTGTATCACATTGTAATGTTTTATGTTCTCTGAGTCTATCTTCCTTTATTAGGCGAGCGGTTCCATAAAGGGCCTGTACTGCGCTGTAATGCTCAATGTTGTATGAGTCGAACGTCCATTATCAAGCAAGTAGTTCCATAAAGGGCCTGTATTGCTCTGTAATGTTTTATGTTCTCTGAGTCTAACTTCCTTTATTGGCTAAGCATTTCCATTAAGGGCCTGTACTGTGCTGTAATCTTCTGTATTGTATCAGTTTAATTTCCTGTATCAGCCAAGCTGTTCCATTAAGGGCTTGTACTGCGCTCTAATGCTCTATATTCTATGAGTCTAACTTCCTGTATTAGCTGAGTGGTTCCATAAAGTGCCTGTACTGCGCTGTAATGCTCCATGTTGTATGAGTCGAACGTCCATTATCAAGCAAGTAGTTCCATAAAGAGCCTGTATTGCTCTGTAATGTTTTATGTTCTCTGAGTCTAACTTCCTTTATTGGCTAAGCATTTCCATAAAGGTCCACTATTGCGCTGTAATGTTCTATGCTCTATGAGACTAACTTCCATTACCAAGCAAGCGGTTCCATATTGGGCCTGTACTGCACTGTAATGTTCTATGTTGTTTTGTCAGAGTGGTGCTGGAAAAGCACAGCAGGTCAGGCCACAAAAGTGAGGACTGCAGATTCTGGAAACCAGAGTTTAGATCAGAGTGGTGCTGTAAAAGCACAGCAGTCAGGCTGCAAAAGTGAGGACTGCAGATGCTGGAAACCAGATTTTAGATCAGAGTGGTGCTGGAAAAGCTGATCTCTGTATGAAACACAAGGTCTGCTGTTCTCTATATTCTACACAGGGGCTGTTGTTCTCTGTATTATACGTTGGACTGCTTTTCTCAACACTGTACACAGGGACTGCTCTTCCCTATAATGTATGCAGGACCGCTGTCCTCTAAGTTTTACACAGGGACTACTGTTCTCTACCATACACTCAGGGACAGCTGTTCTCTAAATTATATGCAGCGACTGCTATTCTCCACATGAGAGACAGGATCTGCTCTTCTCCACAATATATACAGGGACTACTGTTCTCCATATTACTAGCAGGGACTGCTTTTTTCTACATTATTCACAGGGATTGCTGTTCTCTATATTTTACACAGTGACTGCTGTACTCTATATTACACACAGGAACGGCTGTTCTCTGTACGAAACATAAGGACTGCTGTTCTCTATGTTATACACAGGGATTGCTGTTCTATCTGGTACAGGGTCAGTGTTGTCCTCCTTTTTCTGAGACACAAGATCTGCTGTTCTCCAGATTATACACAGGTAAGGTTGTTCTCTTATATACACAAAGGGACTCCTGCACTCTACAATACACACAGGGACACATGTTCTCTATATTGTACACAGTGACTGCTCTCTATAATATACAAAGGGATACGTGTTCTCTATATTATACACAGGGATGCCTGTTCTCTATTTTATGCACAGTGTTTACTGTTCTCTTTATGATCACAGGGGCTGTTGTTCTCTATATAATATGTAGGGACTGCTGTTCTCTACACTATACACAGATACTGTTCTTCCGTACAATGTACGCAGGACCACTGTTCTCTACATTTGACAAAGGGACTACTGTTCTCTACCATACCCTCAGGGACAGCAGCAATTGCTGTTCTCTACATTATACACAGGATCTGCTCTTTTTTTTAGATTAGATTACTTACAGTGTGGAAACAGACCCTTCAGCCCAACAAGTCCACACCAACCCGCCGAAGCACAACCCACCCATACCCCTACATTTACCCCTGCACCCAACACTACGAGCAATTTAGCTTGGCCAATTCACCTGACCTGCACATCTTTGGACTGTGGGAGAAAACCCACGCAGACACAGGGAGAATGTGCAAACTCCACACAGTCAGTCCCCTGAGGCAGGAACTGAACCTGGGTCTCTGGCGCTGTGAGGCAGCAGTGCTAACCACTGTGCCACCGTGCCGCTCACTGCCACCGTGCTGCTCGCTCATCTCCACTATATAACAGGGACTACTGTTCACCACATTATAAAGAGGGACTGCTGCTTTCTACATCATGCACAGGGTTTGCTGCTCTCTGCACTATAAGCAGGATTACTTGTTCTTTATATTATACACAGTGACTCATGTTCTCTAGATTGTGCACAGGGACTGCTGTTTTCTATTGTATACACTGACACTGGTGTTCTCTTTATTACACACAGGGACGGCTGTTCTCTTCATTAAATTCAGGGATTCATGTTCTGTATATTATACACATCAAGTGATGTTCTCTATATCATACACAGGCACTGCTGTTCTTTCCATTGCACGCAGGGATTGCTGCTCTTGACATTGTACACAGGAACTGGTGTTCTCCATATTGTACATATGGACGGATGTTCTCTACAATAGACACAGGGACCGATGTTCTCTATATTATACACAGGAACTGCTGTTCCAATATTAGACACAGGGATTGCTGTTCCCCATATTGTACACAGGGACTGCTGTTCTCTAAAATAGACACAGGGACTGCTGTTCTCTATACTATACACAGGGACTGCTGTTCTTTAAAATAGACACAGGGACTGCTGTTCTCTATATTATACACTGGCACTGTTGTTTTGTATAATTGACACAAGGATTGCTGTTCTCCATAATATAAACAGGTAAGGCTGTTCTCTATATTACACAGAGGGACTCCTGCTCTCTTTAATATATACAGGGACACGTGTTCTCGATATTATGCACAGCGACTGCTGTTCTCTATGTTATACACAGGGATGGCTGTTCTCTGTATGAAACATAAGGATTGCTGTTCTCTATGTTATACACAGGGACTGCTATTCTCTTTATTAAACACAGGTACTGCTGCTTTCCATACTGTACACAGGGGCTGCTGTTCTCTCATATTCGGGCACTGTTGTTCTCTATGATAGACACTAGGACTGCTGTTCTCCATATTATACACAGGTAAGTCTGTTCTCTATATTACACAAAGGGACTTCTGCTCTCTATAATATACACAGGGACACAAGTTCTCTACATTATACACAATGATTGCGGGTCTCTATGTTATACACAAGCACTGCTAATCTCTTTATGAAACACAAGGAGAGCTCCTCTCTATATCATACGCAGGAATTGCTGTTCTCTATATTATATGTTGGGACTGCTGTTCTCTACAATGTACGCAGGACAGTTGGTCTCTAGATTCTAAACTGCTGTTTATTAAACATGGGGACTGCTGTTCTCTATATTATATGTAGGGACTGCTGTTCTCTACAATGTACGCAGGAAAACATTTTTCTACATGTTACACCAGAATTACTGTTCTCTACCAGGCATTCAGGGACAGCTGTTCTCTATATTATACACTGGAACTGCTGTTCTCTACATAAAACACAGGATCTGCTATTCTCCACAATATACACAGGGACTACAGTTCTCCACATTAGAAACAGGGACTGCTGGTCTCCACGATGTATGCAGGACCACGGTTTTTTACATTTTACACAGGGACTGCTGTTCTCTATCTGATATGTAGGACTGCTGTTGTCTACAATATACGCAGGACCACTGTTCTCTACATTTTAAACAGGGACTACTATTCTCTAACAGACACTCAGGGACATATTATACACTGGGACTGCTGTTCTCCACATTAGAATCAGAGACTGCTGTTCCCTATATGAGTCACAGGGACTGCTGTTCCCAATCTGAGCACTGGGTCTGCTGCTCTCTTTATTAAACACAGGGACTATTGTTCTCTATATTACACAGAGGGACTGCTGTTCCTGATATGAGACACAGGGACTGCTGTTCCCTATCTGAGCACAGGGACTGCTGTTTTCCATATTGCACACAGGGATTGCTGTTCCCTATGTTAGACACAGGCACTGCTGTTCTCTAAAATAAGCACAGGGACTGCGGTTCTCCATATTGCACACAGGGACTGCTGTTCTATATATTAGACATAGGCACTGCTGTTTTCTAAAATAAGCACAGGGACTGCTGTTCTCTATATTGTACACAGGGATAGCTGTTCTCTATTTTATATACAGTGACTCATGTTTTCCAGATTGTACACAGGGACTGCTGTTCTCAATATTATGCACCGGCACTGCAGTTCTCTACATTATACACAGAGACTACTACTGTCCATGTTATACAGAGGGATACCTGTTCTATATATTATACACAATCACTCATGTTCTCTATGTTGTGCACAGGGACTGCTGTTCTTTATATGATGCACCTGCACTGCAGTTCTCTGTATTATACACAGGGACGGCAATTCTCTTCATTATATGTGTTCTGTATATTATACACAGAGACTGCTGTTCTCTATATTATACACAGGGTCTGCTGTTCTCTATATCATACTCAGGGACGACTGATCTCTGTATTATACACAGGGACAGCTGTTCCCTACAATGTACACAGGCACTGCTGTTCTCTGCATGTGCACAGGGACTGCCGTTCTCTATTTTATACATAAGGACTACTGTTCTACGTAATAGGGACTGGAACTGCTCTTATACAGAGGGACTGCTGTTCTCTATATTATGCACACTGACTCTATAGAATACTGAGGGATAGCTGTTCTCTATATTGTACACAGGGTCTGCTGTGCTCTCTTATACACGGGCACTGTTGTTCTGTATAATTGACCCAAGGACTGTTGTTCTCCACACAGGTAAGGCTGTTATCCATATTACGCAGAGGGACCCCTGCTCTCTACAATACACACAGGAACACACGTTATACATTATATACAGCGACTGCTTTTCTCTGTATGAAACATGGGGACTGCTGTTCTATAGTATACACAGGGATTGCTGTTCTCTTTATTAAAGACGGACTGCTGCTCTTTATTCTGGATTCATGGTCCTGGAAAGCATAGTAGTTCAGGCAGCATCTGAAGAGCAGGAAAATCGACGTTTTGGGAAAAAGCTCCTCGGATGCTGCCTGAACTGCTGTGCTTCTCCAGCACCACGAATCCAGAATCTGGTTTCCAGCATCTGCAGTTTTTACCACTGCTGTTCTTTATATTATAGATAGGACTGCTTTTCTCCACACTGTACACAGGGACTGTTCTTCTCTATAATTTTCGTAGGACCGCTGTTTTCTACTTTTCACACAGGGACCACTGTTCTCTACCATACACACAGGGACAGCTGTTCTCTACACTATACGCAGCGACTGCTGTTCTCCACATGAGACACAGGATCTGCTCTTCTCCACAACATACACAGGGACTACTGTTCTCCATATTATAAACAGGGACTGCTGTTTTCTACATTATTCACAGGGTTTGCTGTTCTCTATTATGCACAGGGACGTCTGTTCTATATATTATGCACAGTGACTGCTGTTCTCTATATTAGACAAAGGGATTGCTGTTCCCTCCGTGAGACACAGGGACAGCTGTTCTTGCCATTATACAGAGGGAATGCTATTTTATCCATTAGACACAGGGATTGCTGTTCTCTCGATTATACACGGAAACTGCTGTTCCCTACATTAAACATAGGGATTGCGGTTCTCTATTTTATACACAGGGACTGCTGTTCCTGAGATTAGACACTGGAATTGCTGTTCCTGAGATTAGACACAGGGATTGCTGTTGTCTACTCACACACAAGGACTGCTGTTCTCTACAATATACATAAAGACTACTATTCGCCACATTAGACACAGGGACTGCTATTTTATACATGATACACAGGGATTGCTGTTCTCTATATTATACACAGGGACTGCTTTTTCCCTCTATTAGACACAGGAACTGCTGTTCCCTACATGGAACACAGGGACTGATGTTCTCTGTATTATACACAGGGAGTGCTGTTCACTTTTTTATACACAGATTCTGCTGTTCTCTATATTGTACACAGGGACTGCTGTTCTCACTTATATACGGGCACTGTTTTGTATAATTGACACAAGGACTGCTGTTCTCCATATTATATTCAGGCTGTTCTCTATATTACACAGAGGGACACCTGCTCTCTATAATATACACAGGGACACATGTTCTCCATATTATACACAGGGATTGCTGTTCTCTTTATGAAAGACAGGGACTGCTGTTCTCTATAAACAGGGATTGCTGTTCTTTTTATTAAATACAGGGACTGCTGTTCTCTATATTATATGAAGGGACTGCTTTTCTCTGCACAATACACAGGGACTGCTCTTCCCTACATTATACGCAGGACCACTGATCACTACATTTTACACAGGGACTACTGTTCTCTACCACACACTCAGGGACAGCTGTTCTCTACATTATACACATTGACTGCTGTTCTCTACATGAGACACAGGATCTGTTGTTCTCCAAAATATACACAGAGACTACTGTTCTCCACATTATAAACAGGGACAGTTGTTTTCTACATTAATCACAGGGTTTGCTGTTCTATATATTATGCACAGTGACTGCTGTTCTCTATATTTTGCACAGGGCTGCTGTTCTCCATATTGTACACAGGGACTGCTGTTCTCTCTGTTGTCCTCAGAGACTGCTGTTCCCTAAATGAGACACAGGGATTGCTGTTCTCTAAATTAAACACAGGGACTGATGCTCTCTTTATTAAACACACGGACTGCTGTTTTCGATATATTATGCACAGGGTCTGCAGTTCTCTTTATTTTGCACAGGGCTGCTGTTCTCCATATTGTACACAGGGACTGCTGTTCTCTCTGTTGTCCTCTATTATAGACACAAGGAGTGCTGGTCTCCATATTATACCCAGGGATGACTGTTCTCCACAATATACTCAGGGATGACTGTTCTCCACATTATAAACAGGGACTGCTGTTTTCTACATTATTCACAGGGTTTGCTGTTCTCTATATTATGCACAGGGATTGCTGTTCTGTATATTAGACACAGAGGCTGCTGCTCTCTTAATTAAACACAGGGACAGCTGTTCTCTATATTGTGTACAGAGACTGCTGTTTTCTATATTATACACAGGCACTGGTGTTCTCTTTATTATACACAGGGACAGCAGTTCTCTTTATTATACACAGGGATTCATGTTCTGTATATTATACACAGTGACTGCTGTTCTCCATATTAGACACAGGGACTGCTGTTCTTTCCATTGTGTAGGGGGACTGAGATTCTCTCTATTATGCACAGGGACTGCTGTTCTCTGTATAATACACAGGGACTGCTGTTTACTGTATTATACACAGTGATTGTTGCTCTCCATATTGTACATTGGGACTGATGCTCTCTATAATAGACACAGAGACTGACATTCTCTATATTATACTCAGTGACTGCTGTTCTCTATATCATACTCAGGAACAGCTGATCTCTATATTATACACAGCAACTGTCGTCCCCTACAATGTCCCCTATAGTGAACACATGGGCTGCTGGTCTCTACATTGTGCACAGTTACTGCTGTTCTCTGCTTGTGCACAGGGACTGCTGTTCTCTATTTTATATTTAGGGACTGGCTGTTCTTTATGTTATACACAGGCACTGCTCATCTCTGTATTGTACCGAGGGACTGCAGTTCTCTATATTATACATAGGAACTGCTGTTCTGTGTAATAGACACAGGAACCACTGTTCTCTGTATTACACACAGGGACTACCACTCTGTATAATAGACATCGGGACTGCTGTTCTCTATATTATACTCAGGACTGCTCTTCTGTGTAATAAACACAGAGACTGTTGTTCTTTCTATCATACAACAGTGCTGTATGAGAGAAAGAGCAATCTCTGTGTACAATGTCGAGAACAGCAGTCCCTCTGTATAACACAGAGGACAGCAGTCCCTGTCTATAATATAGAGAAACACAGTCTCTGTGTACAATGTCTAGAGAACAGCGGTCACTGTGTGTATTATAGAGAAAAGCAATTTCTGTGTACAATGTGAGAACAGCAGCCCCTGTGTATAATATAAAGAACAGCAGATGCTGTGCCTAATATAAAGAATATGAATCCCTGTGTTTAAAAAAGAGAACAACTGTCCCTGTGAACATGAGTCACTGTGTATAATATAGAGAGCAGCAATCCCTGTGTATAATATAGAGAACAGCAGTCCCCGTGTCTTTCACAGAGAACAGCAGTCCCTATGTACAATATAGAGAACATGAGTCATTAAGCATTATATCGAGAGCAGGTATCCCTGTGTGTAATATCGAGAGCAGAAGTCCCTGTGTATAATATAGAGAACAGAAGTCCCTCTGTCTATTTTAGAGAACAGCATTGCCTGTGCACAATATAAAGAACAGCAGTCCCTGTGTAAAGTATAGAGAACAGCAGTTCATATGTATAATAAAGAGAAGAGCATTCCTTGTGTCTTATTTAGAGAACAGCAGTCCATTTGTATAATCTACAGAACAGCAGTCCTTGTGTATAATAGAGAACTCTAGTGTCTGTGCATAATATAGAGAACAGCAGTCCCTGTGTACAATACAGCGAACATGAGTCACTGTTTATTATATAGAGAACAGCTATCTCTGTGTGTAATATAGAGAGCAGCAGTCCCTGTGTAAAATATAGAGAACAGCAGTTCATTATGTATGATCTAGAGAATCACAGTCACTGTGTATAATGTAGAGAAAAGCACTCTTTGTGTACAATGATGAGAACAGCAGTCCCTGTGTATAATATAGAGAGCAACAGTCACTGTGTTTAATATAGAGAACAACAGTCCCTATGTCTATTTTAGAGAAAGCAGGCCCTGTGTACAATATAGAGAACAGCAATCCCTCTGTCTACTTTAGCGAACGGCAGTGCCTGTGCATTATATATGGAAGAGCAGTCCCTGTAGGCAATACAAACAACAGCAGTTCATATGTATAATACAGAAAACAGCAGTCACTGTATAATACAGAGAACAGCAGTCCCTCTGTATAATACAGAGAACAGCAATCCCTGTGCATAGTATAAAGAACAGCAATCCCTGTGTAAAATATAGAGAACAGCAGTTCAATATGTATAATATAGAGAAGAGCATTCTCTGTGCGTAATAGAGATAGCAGCAGACCCTGTGTAGAATATAGAGAACAGCAATCCCTTTGTCTATTTTAGAGAACAGTAGTGCCTGTGCACAATATAAAGAACAGCCGTCGCTGTGTAAAATATAGAGAACAGCAGTTCATATGTTTAACATAGAGAAGAGCATTCACTGTGTCTTATATAGAGAACCGTCGTCCATATGTCTAATCTAGAGAACAGCAGTCCCTCTGTATAATACAGAAAACATCAGTTCTTGTGTAGAATACGCAGAACAGCAGTCCCTCTGTATAATACACAAAACCACAGTACCCGTGTCTATTTCAGAGAACATCAGTGCCTGTGCATAATATAAAGAACAGCAGTCCCTGTGTACAATATGGAGAAAGCAGTCCCTGTGTATAATACAGAGAACAGAAGGTGCTGTGTCTAATTTCCAGAACATGAATCCCTGTGTTCAGTAAAGAGAACAACCATCCCTGTGTATAATGTAGAGAACACCAGGGTCCGTGTATAATGTAGAAAACAGCAGTCCCTTTGTACGAGAGAGAACATGAGTCACTGTGTATAATATAGAGAACAGCTATCCCTGTGTGAAATATAGAGAGCAGCAGTCCCTGTGTTTAATAATGAGAACTGCAGTGCCGGTGCATAATAGAGAGAACAGCAGTCGCTGTGTATAATATAGAGAACAGCAGATACTGTGTCTAATGTAAAGAACATGAATCCCAGTGTTTAATAAAGAGAATAACCGTGCTTGTGTATAACATAGAGAACAGCACTCCCTCTGTATAATACAGAAAACAGCAGATCCTGTGTATTATAGAGAGAAAAACAGTCTCAGTGCACAATGTCTGAGAACAGCAGTCTCTGTGTTTAATAAAGAGAACAGCAGTCCTGTGTATAATATAGAGAACAATAATTTCTGTGAGTATTTTCGAGAACAGCACTGCCTGTGTATAATGTAGAGAATAGAAGTCTCTGTGTGTCATGTAGGAAACAGCAGTCTGTGTCTAATACACAGAACAACAGTCACTGTGTATACTATAGAGAATAGCTGTACCTGTGTACAATATAGACAACAGCAGTCCTTGTGTCTAATATAGAGGACAGCAGTCTACATGTATAATCTAGAGAAAAGCACTCTCTGTGTACAATGTCGAGAACAGCAGAACCTTTGCATAATATAAATAACAGCAGTCCCTCTGTCTATTTTAGAGAACAGCAGTCCCTGTGTGCAATATGGACAACAGCAATTCATATATAGAGAACAGCAGTCTGGCTGTATAATACAGAAAACAGCAGCCCCTGTGTATAATATAAAGAAAAGCAGTTTTTGTGTACAATGCCAAGAACAGCAGTTCTTGTTTATAACATAGAGAACAGCAGTTTCTGTCATTATTTTCGAGAACAGCACTGCCTGTATATAATTGAGTGAACAGCGGTCTCTGTGTCTCATATAGGGTACAGCTGTCCCAATGACTAATATAGGGAACAACAGTTACTGTATATACTATAGAGATCAGCAGCTCTGTGTATAATATAGACAAAAGCAGTCCCAGTGTCAAATATAGAGGACAGCAGTCCACATGTATAATCTAGAGAACAGCAGTCACTGTGTATAATACAGAGAAAAGCACTCTCTGTGTACAATGTGGAGAACAGCAGTCCTTGTGAATAATATTGAGAACAGCAGACACTGTGTCTAATATAAAGAACATGACTCCCTTTGTTTAATGAAGAGAACAGCCATCCCTGCACATAATATAGAGAATATGAGTCACTGCATATAATATAGAGAACAGCTATCCCTGTGCGTAATATAAAGAGCAGCAGTCCCTGTGTTAAATATTGAGAACAACAGTTCATGTGTATAACATAGAGAAGAGTAGTCCCTGTGTCTAATACAGAGAACAGCAGTCCATATGTATAATCAAGAGAAAAGCAGTCACTGTGTGCAATATAGAGAAAAACACTCTTTGTGTACAATGTTGAGCACAGCTGTCAATATGTGCATTATAGAGAACAGCAGTCCCTCTGTCTATTTTAGAGAACAGCAGTGTCTGTGCATTATATAAAGAACAGCAGTCTCTGTGTGCACTATAGAAAACAGCAGTCCCTCTGTATAAAACAGAAAACAGCAGTCCCTGTGTATAATATAGAGAAAAGCAGTCTCTGCATTCAATGTCGAGAACAGCCATCCCTGTGTTTAATATCGAGAACAGCAGATGCTGTGTCTAATAAAAAAAATATGAATTTGTGTGTTTAAAGAAGAGAACCACCATCCCTATGTATAATATAGAGAACACCAGTGTCTGCGTATAATGTAGAGAACAGCAGTTCCTGTGTACAATATAGAGAATATGAGTCACTGTGTATAATGTAGAGAACAGCTATCCCTGTTCGTAATATAGAGAGCAGTAGTCCCTGTGTATAATATAGAGAGCAGCAGTCCCTGTGTCTATTTTAGAGAACAGCAGTGCCTGTGCACAATATAAAGTTTAGCAGTGCCTTTGTAAAATATAGAGTACAGCAGTTCATATGTATGATGTAGAGAAGAGCATTCCCTGTGTCTTATGTGGAGAACAGCAGTCCATATGTCTAATCTAGAGAACCACAGTCACTGTGTATACTATGGAGAAAAGCACTCTCTGTGCACAATGTCGAAAACACAGTCCCTGTGAATAATATAGAGAACAGCAGATGCTGTGTCTCATATAAAGAACATGAATCCCTGTGCTTAATAAAGAGAACAGCCATGCTTGTGTATAATATAGGGAACAGCAGTCCCTGTGTATAATATGGAGAAAAGCAGTGTCTGTGTACAATGTTGAGAACAGCAGTCCCTGTGTTTAATAAAGAGATCAGCAGTCCTGTGTCTAATACACAGAACAGTAGTCCTGTGTCTAATACAGAGAATAGCAATCTCTATGTCTCATATAGAGCACAACTGTCCCTGTGACTAATGAACAATAGGTACTGTGTACAATATGGAGAACAGCAGTCCCTGTGTATAATAAAGAGAACAGCAGTCCCTCTGTATAATGCAGAAAACAGCAGTCCCTGTGTTTAATAAAGAGAACAGCAGTCATGAGTATAATATTGAGAACAGCAGTTTCTGTGTCTCATATAGGGAACAGCAGTCACTGTTTAATATATGGAACAACAGTCACTGGGTTTAATATAGACAATAGCTGTACTCATGTATAATATTGACAACAGCAGTCCCTGTGTCTAATATAGAGGACAGCAGTCCATATGTAGAGAAGAGCACTCTCTGTGTACAATGTCGAGAACAACAGAACTTGTGTATAATAAAAATAATAGCAGTCCCTGTCTATATGAGAGAACAGCAGTGCCTGTGCATTATATAAAGAACATCTATCCCTGTGTGCAATGTAGACAACAGCAGTTCATATGTATAATATAGAGACCACCAGTCCAGCTGTATAGTACAGAAAACAGCGGCCCCTGTGTATAATATAGAGAACAGCAGTCACTCTGTAATACAAAGAACCACATTCACTGTGTATAATATAGAGAAAAGCAGTCTCTGTGGACAATGTCGATAATGCAGTGTCCTTGTGTTTAATAAAGAGAACAGCAGTCCTGTGTATAACTTAGAGAACAGCAGTTTCTATGATTATTTTCGAGAAGAGCACTGCCTGTGTATAATCGAGAGAAACAGCAGTCTCTGTGTCTCATATAGGGTACAGCTGTCCCAGTGACTAATATAGGGAACAACAGTTGCTGTGTATAATATAGAGAACAGCAGTCCCATGTCCAATATAGAGCACAGCAGTCCATATGTATAATCTAGAGAAAAGCACTCTCTGTGTACCATGTGGAGAACAGCAGTCCCTGTGAATAATATTGAGAACAGCAGACGCTGTGTCTAATATAAAGAACATGACTCCCTTTGTTTAAAGCAGAGAACAGGGGCGGCACGGTGGCACAGTGGTTAGCACTACTGCCTCACAGCACCAGAGACCCGGGTTCAATTCCTGCCTCAGGCGACTGACTGTGTGGAGTTTGCACATTCTCCCCGTGTCTGCGTGGGTTTCCTCCCACAGTCCAAAGATGTGCAGGTCAGGTGAATTGGCCATGCTAAATTGCCCATAGTGTTAGGTAGGGGAATGGGTGGGTTGCGCTTCGGCGGGGCGGTGTGGACTTGTTGGGCCGAAGAGCCTGTTTCCACACTGTAAGTAATCTAATCTAAAAAAAAACAGCCATCCCTGTGTATAAATATCTAATCTAGAGAATATGAGTCACTGCGTATAATGTAGAGAACAGCTATCCATGTGGTAATATAAAGAGCAGCAGTCCCTGTGTTTAATATCGAGAACAACAGTTTATGTATATAACATAGAGAAGAGTAGTCCCTAAGTCTAATACAGGGAACAACAGTCCAGATGTCTAATCTAGAGAATAGCAGTCACTGTGTGCAATATAGAAAAAAGCACTCTTGTGTACAATGTCGGGAACATCAGTCCCTGTGTACAGTATAGAGAACAGCAGTCCCCCTGTCTATTTTAGAGAATAGCAGTGCCTGTGCATTATATAAAGAACAGCAGTCCCTGTGTGCACTGTAGACAACAGCAGTTCATATGTATAATATAGAGAGCAGCAGTACCTCTGTATAATACAGAAAACAGTGATCCCTGAGTATAATATAGAGAACAGCAGTCCCTATGTATAATACAGAAAACAGCAGTCCCTGTGTATAATATAGAGAAAAGCAGTCTCTGCATTCAATGTCGAGAACAGCCATCCCTGTGTTTAATATCGAGAACAGCAGATGCTGTGTCTAATATAAAGAACATGAATCCCTGTGTTTAAAGAAGAGAACCGCCATCCCTATGTATAATATAGAGAACACCAGTATCTGTGTTTAATGTAGAGAACACCTATCCCTGTGTGTAATATAGAGAGCAGAAGTCCCTATGTATAATATAGAGGACAGCAGTCCCTGTGTCTATTTTAGAGAACAGCAGTGACTGTGCACAATATAAAGAACAGCCGTCCCTGTGTAAAATATAGAGAACAGCAGTTCATATGTATAATATAGAGAAGAGCATTCCCTGTGTCTTATATGGAGAACAGCAGTCCATATGTCTAATCTAGAGAACCGCAGTCACTGCGTATAATATGGAGAAAAGCACTCTCTGTGTACAATGTCGAAAACAGCAGTTTTAATGTGAATAATATAGAGAACAGCAGATGCTGTGTCTAATATAAAGAACATGAATCCCTGTGTTTAATAAAGAGAACAGCTGTGCTTGTGTATAATATAGAGAACAGCAGTCCCTGTTTATAATACGGAAAAAGGCAGTCTCTGTGTACAATGTTGAGAACAGCAGTCCCTGTGTTTAATAAAGAGAACAGCAGTTCTGTGTCTAATATAGAGAACAGCAGTCTCTGTGTCTCATATAGGGAACAGCTGTCCCTGTGACTAATGAACAATTGTTACTGTGTATAATATGGAGAACAGCAGTCCTTGTGTATAATAAAGAGAACAGCAGCCCTTCTGTATAATACAGAAAACAGCAGTCCCTGTGTATAATATCGACAACAGCAGTCTTTGTCTGATATAGAGGATAGCAGTCCATATGTATAATCGGTAGAAGAGCACTCTCTGTGTACAATTTCAAGAACAGCAGTCCCTGTGAATAATATATAGAAGAGAAGATGCTGTGTCTAATATAAGGACAATGACTCTGTGTTTAATGAAGAAAACAGCCATCCCTGTGTATAATATGGAGAACAGCAGTCTCTGGGTACAATGTCAGATAAGCAGTCCCTGTGTTTAATAAAGAGAACAGCAGTCCTGAGTATAATATAGAGAACAGCAGTTTCTGTGTCTCATATAGGGAACAGCAGTCCCTGTGTCTAATGGACAGAACAACAGTCACTGTTATACTATAGAGAATAGCTACACCTGTGTATAATACGGACAACAACAGTCCCTGTGTCTAATATGGAGGACAGCAGTCCATATGTATAATATAGAGAAAAGCATTCTCAGTATACAATGTCGTCAACAGCAGTCCCTGTGTACAATATAGTGAACAGCAGTCCCTCTGTCTATTTTAGAGAACAGCAGCCCCTGTGCTTTATATAAAGAACAGCAGTACCTGTGTGCAATATAGACAACAGCAGTTCATATGTACAAATTAGAGAACAGCAGTCCCACTGTATAGTACAGAAAACAGCAGTCCTGGTGTATAATATAGAGAACAGCAGTCCCTGTGTATAATATAGAGAAAAGCAGTCTCTGTATTCAATGTTGAGAACAGCCGTTCCTTTGTTTAATATCGAGAAAAGCAGTCTTTGTGTACAATGTCGAGAACAGAAGTCCCTGTGTTTAATCAAGAGAACAGCAGTCCTGTGCATAATGTAGAGAACAGCTTTTCTCCATATTATACGCAGTGACTGCGGTTCTCTAGATTAGACATATGGACTGCTGTTCTCCATATAAGACACAGGGAATGTTCTTCTCTATATTATACATATGAACTGCTGTTCTCTGTGTCTGAAAGAGGGAACAGCTGTCCCTGTGATTAATATAGTAAACAATAGTTATTGTGTATAATATGGAGAACAGCAGCACCTGTGTATAATATAGAGAACAACAGCCCCTCTGTATAATATAGACAACAGCAGTCCCTGTTTCTAATACAGAGGACAGCAGTCCATATGTATAATCTAGAGAAACGCACTCTCTGTGTACAATGCCGATAACAGCAGTCCCTGTATATAATATGGAGAATAGCAGACGCTGTGTTTAATATAAAGAACATGACTCCCTGTGTTTAATGAATAGAATAGCCATCCCTGTGTATAATATAGAGAATACCAGTGACTGTGTAGAGTAGCGAGAACACCACTCCCTGTGTAGAATGTAGAGAATATGAGTCACCGTGTAGAATAGCGAGAACAGCTATCCCTGTGCGTGATACAGAGCAGCAGTGTCTGGGTATAATATAGAGAACAGCAGTCCCTGTGTCTATTTCAAAGAACTGCAGTGCCTGTGCATAATAGAAACAACAGCAGACCCTGTGTACAATATGGAGACCAGCAGTCCCTGTGTAGAATATAGAGAACAGAAGATGTGGTGTTCAATATAAAGAACATGAATCCCGGTGTTTATTAAAGAGAACAGCCATCCCTGTGTAGAATATAGAGAACACCAGTGTCTGTGAATAATATAGAGAACAGCAGCCCCTGTGGACAATATAGAGAATATCAGTCGCTGTGTGTAATATAGACAACAGCAGATGCTGTGTCTAATATAAAGAACATGACTTCCTGTGTTTAATGAAGAAAACAGCTGTCCCTGTGTATAATATAGAGAATACCAGTGTCTGTGTAGAATAGCGAGAACAGCACTCCCTGTGTACAATGTAGAGAATATAAGTCACCGTGTAGAATAGCGAGAACAGTTATCCCTGTGCGTGATATAGAGAGCAGCAGTCCCTGCGTATAATATAGAGGACATTCCCTGTGTCTTATATAGAGAAAAGCACTCTCTGTACAATGTAGAGAACAGAAGACCCTGTGTTTAATAATGAGATCTGCAGATCCCTGTGTATAATATGGAGAACAGCAGTCCCTCTGTTGTTTTTAGAGAACTGATGTCCCTGTGTACAATATAGAGAACAGCAGTTCATATGTATAATATAGAGAACAGCAGTCCCTCTGTACAATACAGAAAACAGCAGTCCCTATGTATAATATAGAAACAGCAGTCCCTTTGTATAATACAGAGAACAGAAGTCCCTGTGTATATAGAGAAAAGCAGTCTTTGTGTACAATGTTGAGGACAGCCATCGCTGAGTTTAATAATGTGATCAGCAGTCTCTGTTTGTATTTCAGAGAACTGCCGTCTCTGTGCATAATATAAAGAACAGCTGTACCTGTGTACAATGTGGAGAACAGCAGTCCATATGTACAATATAGAGAACAGAAGATGTTGTGTCTAAAATAAAGAACATGAATCCCTGTGTTTCATGAATATAGAGAAGACTATTCAGTCCCTGACTACAAGATAGTCATTATATCTCATAAAGATAACAGCTATCCCTGTGCATAATATAAAGAGCAGCAGTCCCTATGTATAATGTAGTGGACAGTAGTCCCTGTGTCTATTTTAGAGAACAGCAGTCCCTGAGCACTATACAAAAAACAGCATTCCTTGTGTCTTCTATAGAAAACAGCAGTCCATATGTATAATCTAGAGAACAGCAGTCACTGCGTATTATATAGAGAAAAGCACTCTCTGTATACGATGTTGTGCATGCTTGTGGGTGACACGGTGGCACAGTGATTAGCACTGCTGCCTCACAGTGCCAGAGACCCGGGTTCAATTCCCACCTCAGGCAACTGACTGTGTGGAGTTTGCACATGCTCACTGTGTCTACATGGGTTTGTCTCTGTGTGCTCTGGTTTCCTCCCACAGTCCAAAAAAATGTGCAGGTGAGGTAAATTGGCCATGTTAAATTGCCCGTAGTGTTAGGTGAAGGGGTAAATGTAAAGGAATGGGTGTGGGTGGGTTGCTCTTCGGAGGGTCCGTGTGGAATTGTTGGGCTGAAGGGCCCACATTGTAAGTAATTTAAAAAGAAACAGCAGTGCCTGTGTCTATTTCTGAGAATAGCAGTGCCTTTGTCTCATATAGGGAACAGCAGTCCCTATGTCTATTATAGAGAACAGCAGTCACTGCATAATATGTAGAACAGCAGTCCCTGTGTATAATACAAAGAATAGCATTCCCTGTGTATAAAGTAGAAAACAATAGTCCACATGTATAATGTGTAGAACATTTGTCTCTATTGTAGAGAACTGCAGTCCCTGAGTGTATGGTCGAGAACTGCAGTCCCTGTATGAAATATAGAGAACAGCAAACACTGTGAATACTGTAGAAAACAGCAGTCCCTGTTTATAATATAGAGAACAGCTGATGCTGTGTCTAATATAAAGAACATGAGTCCCGGTGTTTAATAAAGAGAATAGCTATCCCTGTGTATAATACAGAGAATACCAGTGTCAGTGCACAATATGGAGAACAGCAATCCCTCTGTCTATTTTAGAGAATAGCAGTGCCTGTGCATTATATGAAGGACAGCAGTCCCTGTGTGCAATATAGATAACAGCAGTTCATAAGTACAATGTAGAGAACAGCAGTCCCTCTGTATAATAGAGAAAACAGCAGACCCTGTGCATAATATAGACCCTGTGTATAATACAGAGGACAGCAGACCCTGTCTATGATATAGAGAAATGCAGTATCTGTGTACAATGTCGAGAACAGCAGTCCTTATATTTAATCATGAGAACAGCAGTCTCTATGTATAATATAGAGACCAGCAGTTCTTGTGACTAATAGAGGAAACAGTGTCCCCTGTGGCTAATATAGGGAACAGCAGTCACTGTGTATAATATAGAGAACTGCAGTCCCTGTGTATAATACAGAGAATAGAAATCCCTGTGTATAATGTAGAAAACAGCAGTCCACATGTATAATGTGTAGAACATTTGTCTATATTGTAGAGAACAGCAGTTCTGTATCTCATGTAGAGAACAGCAGTCCCTGAGTATAATATAGAGAATAACTGCCCCTGTATATAACCTAGGGAACAGCAGTCCCTACATTCACAACAGAGAACAGCAGTCACTGCATACAATGTGTGGAATGTAGTGAACAGCAGTGCCTGCATATAATATAGAGAACAGCAGTCCCTGTGTTTAATAAAGAGAACATAGCGTACAACAGTCCCTGTGTATAATATAGAGAACAGCAGTCCCGATGTACAATGTAGAGAACAGCAGTCGCTGTATATAATATGGAGAACAGCAGTCCCAACATATATTATAGAGAACAGCAGTCCCTGTGTTTAATAAAGAGACCAGCAATCCCTGTGTATAATATAGAGAACAGCAATCCCTGCAGTTCAGAAAGAGATGAATAGTCCCTGCATATAATTTAGAGAACAGCAGTCACTGTGTATAATAGAGAGTGGGTTTCCTCCGGGTGCTCCAGTTTCCTCCCACAATCCAAAGATGTGCAGGTTAGGTGAATTGGCCATGCTAAATTGCCCGTAGTGTTAGGTGTAGAATGGTTCTGGGTGGGTTGCTCTTCGGAGGTTCGGTGTGGACTTGTTGGGTTGAAGGGCCTGTTTCCACACTGTAGGGAATCTAATCTAATCTAAAAAAATGTGCCCCTGTGTATATTATAGAAAGCACGAGTCCCTGCATGTAACATAGAGAACAGCCTTACCTGTAAATAATATGGAGAACAGCACTCCTTGTGTCTATAATAGAGGACAACAGTGCCCGTGTATTCCTGTTGGAATTTTTTGAAGAGGTAACAAGTAGGTTAGACCAGGGAAACCCAGTGGATGTGGTCTATCTAGACTTTCAAAAGGCCTTTGATAAGGTGCCACACGGGAGGCTGCTGAGCAAGGTGAGGGCCCATGGTGTTCGAGGTGAGCTGCTGGGATGGATTGAGGATTGGCTGTCTAACAGAAGGCAGAGAGTTGGGATAAAAAG
>NC_057733.1:257998-268651 GCF_004010195.1 Chiloscyllium plagiosum
GTTAGACGAGGAGACTAGGACCTGTGGACACAGCCTTAGAATTAGAGGTGGTCATTTCAGAACAGAAATGTGGAGACATTTCTTCAGCCAGAGAGTGGTGGGCCTGTGGAATTCATTGCCACGGAGTGCAGTGGAAGCCGGGACGCTAAATGTCTTCAAGGCCGAGATTGATAGATTCTTGTTGTCTCGAGGAATTAAGGGCTACGGGGAGAACGCTGGTAAGTGGAGCTGAAATGCGCATCAGCCATGATTGAATGGCGGAGTGGACTCGATGGGCCGAATGGCCTTACTTCCACTCCTATGTCTTATGGTCTTATGGTCTTATAGAGAACAGCAGTCCCTGTGTACAATATAGAGAGCAGCAGACCCTATGTATAACATAGAGAAAAGCAGTCCCTGTGTCTAATATAGAAAACAGCAGTCACTGTGCATAATATATAGAACAGCAGTCTGTGTGTTTAACAAAGAGAGCAGCAGTCCCTGTGTTTAATATAAAGAATACCAATCCCTGTGTCGCATTTAGGGAACAGCAGTCTCTGAGTCTAATATAGAGAACAGCAGTCCCTGTGTATAATATAGAGAACAACAAACCCTGTGAATAATGTAGAAAACAGTTTTCCCTGTTTATAATGTGGAGAACAGTAGTCTCTGTGTATATTTTGGAGAACAGCAGATCCTGTCTCATTTAGAGAACACCAGTCGATGCATATAGTGTAGAGAACAGCTGTCGCTGAGTGTATGGTAGATAACAGTAGTCCCTGTGTAAAATGTAGAGGACAGCGGTCCTGCGTACATTGTAGGGAAGAGCAGTCCCTATGTAAGTGCAGAATACAGCAGTCCCTTCATGTAATATAGAGAACAGCAGTCCCTGTATTTAATAAAAAGAACAGAATTCCCTGTTTATAATGTAGAGAACAGCAGTCCCTGTGTTTCATAAAGAGAACAGCAATCCCTTTGAATAATATAGAGAACAGTAGTCGCTGTGTATAATATAAAGAACACGTGTCCCTGTGTATATTATAGAGAGCAGGTGTCCCTCTGTGTAATATAGACAACAGCCTTACCTATATGTAATATGGATAACAGCAGTCCTTGTGTCAATTATACAGAGCAGTGCCCTGTATAAGTGAGAACAGCAGTCCCTGTGTATCATATAGAGAACAGCAATCCCTGTGTTCCATGTAGGGAACAACAGTTCCTGTGTCTAACAGAGGGAATAGCAGTCCCTATGTATAATATAGAGAACAGCAGTCCAGCATACACTGGAGAACAGTAGGACCTGTGTACACTGTACAGAACAGCAGTCCCTCTGTACACTATAGAGAACAGCAGTCCTTGTGTGTAATATGGAGAACACCAATCCCTGTGCAAAATAGACAACAACTGTACCTGTGTCTATTCCACAAAACAGCCGGCCCTCTGTACAATACGGAGATCTGCAGTCCCGGTGTAAAACATAGAGAACAACAGTCCCTGTGTATAATATAGAGAACAGCAGTCCCAGCGCACAGTGCAGAGAACAGCCAACACTGTGTACAAGGTGGACAACAGCTGTCCATGTGTGCAGTGCAGAGAACAGCAGTGCCTCGGTACATTGTGGAGAACAGTAATCTCTGAGTATAATATAGAGAACAGCACTGCTGTTCTCTGAAATAGACACAGAGACTGCTGTTCTCTATATTTTACACAGGGACCGCTGGTCTTTTATTGTGCACAGGCACTGCTGTGCTCTATATTACACAAAGGGATAGCTATTCTCTTTATTAAACACAGGGATTCATGTTCTTTATATTAGACACAACATCTGCTGTTCTCTATTATATACACACACTGGTGTCCTCTTTATTATGCACAGGGATGGCTGTTCTCTTTATGAAACACAGGGATTCATGTTTGTTATATTAGACACAGCATCTGCTGTTCTCTATATTATACACAGGGACTGCTGTTCTCCATATTGTTCACAGGGAGTGCTGTTCTCCATACTGTACACAGGAACTGTTGTTTTTTATATTATTGACAGGCACTGCTGTTCTCTGAAATTGACACAGGGACTGCTGTTCTCTATATTATACATAGAGACTGCTGATGTCATGATTAAATGCAGGGACTGCTGTTCTCGACATTGTACACAGAGATTGCATTTCTCTGTACTATACACAGGGACTGCTGTCCTCTGTATTATACACAGTGACCGCTGTTCTTGACATTGTACACAGAGACTGCGTTTCTCTATATTATACGCAGTGGCTGCTGTCCTCTGTATTATACAGAGGGACTGATGTTGTCTATATTATGCACAACGACTGCTGTTTTCTGTATTATAATGATGTACTGCTGTTCTTTATATTATACATATGATCTGCTGTTGTCTATATTGCACACAGGGACTTCTGTTAGGCACTGTTGTTCTCTAAAATAGACAGAGGGACTGCTATTCTCTATATTGTACACAGGGCCTGCTGTTCTCCAATATAGACAGAGGCGCTGCAGTTCTCAAAATAGTACACAGGGCCTGCTGTTCTCTAAGATAGACACAGGGACTGCAGTTCTCTATATTATACACAGGGACTGCTGCTCTCTATCTTATACATCGGGATAGCTGCTCTCTATATTATTCACAATGACTCATGTTCTCTATATTGTACACAGGGACTGCTGTTCTCTAAGATAGACACACGGACTGCAGTTCTCTATATTATACACAAGGACTGCTGCTCTATATGACACACAGGGACATCTGTTCTCTATATTATACACAGTGACTGCTGTTCTCATGATTAATTTCAGGGATTGCTGTTCTCGACATTGTACACAGAGACTGCGTTTCTCAATATTATACACAGGGACTGCTGTATCCTGTATTATACAGAGGGACTGTTGTTTTCTATATTGTACATATGAACTGCTGTTGTCTATATTGCACACAGGGACTGCTGTCCTTCATATAATGCACAGGGACTGCTGTTCTCTAAAATAGACAGAGGGACTGCTGTTCTCTATATTGTACACAGGGCCTGCTGTTTGCTAAGATAGACAGAGGGCCTGCGTTTCTCTATATTATACACAGGGCCTGCTGCTCTCTATATTACACACAGGGATAGCTGTTCTCTATATTGTACACAGTGACATGTCTCTATATTGTACACAGGGACTGCTGTTCTCTTTTTTAATCACAGGGATTCATGTTCTTTATATTAGACACAGCATCTGCTGTTCTCTATATTATACACAGGGACTGCTGTTCTCGACATTGTACACAAAGGTTGCTTTTCTCTATATTATACACAGAGACTGCTCCTCTCGAGATTATACATATGGACTGCTGTTCTCGATATTTTACACAGGGACTGCTGTTCTTCATATTGTGCATAGGCACTGCTGTTCTCTAAAATAGACACAGGGACTGCCGTCCTCCATATTGTACACAGGGACCTCTGTTATTTATATTACGAACAGGCACTGCTGTTCTCTGAAATAGACACAGGGAGTGCTGTTCTCTAGATGATACACAGGGACTGCTGTTCATTATATTACTGTTCTCTAAAATAGACACAGGGACTGTTGTCTCCTATATTAAACACAGGGACTGCTGCTCTCTATAATGCGCACGTGCAGTCTGTATCATTGAATGAATGTGTTCAGTTTGTTTCAGTGAATCAATGCGTTAAACTCGTGAATGAAAGAAGCTCTACTCATTGAATTAACACGTGTAGTCTGTATCATTGAATGAATGTGAGCAGTTTGTTTCATTGAATCAATGCCTTCAATTCTTGGCTTTGAATGAGTGAGTGAAGCTCTACTCAATGAATTAGCCCGTGCAGTTTGTTGCATTGAATAAAAGAGTTAAGCTTGAAACATTAAATAAATGAGAGAAGTACTACTCATTGAATTAACCCATGCACGCTGTTTCATTGACTGCACTGGTTAAGATTGAAACTTAACTAACTGTATTAACATGTACATTGTGTTTTATTTAATGAATGCATGCAGTGTGTTTTTACTATTGAGGTACAGCTATTCTCTATATTATACACAGGGGCTGCTGTTCTCTGTATTATACCCAGTAACTGTTGTTCCCTATATTAGACACAGGGACTGTTGTTCCCTCTATGAGACACAGAGACTGCTGTTACCTATATTATACACAGGCAGTGCTGTTCTCAAAACTAATCACATAAACTGCTGTTCCCTATATTATACACAGGACTGCTGTTCTCTTTCAAGAAACACAGGGACTGCTTGTTCCCTATATTAGACACAGGGACTGTTGTTCCCTCTATGAGACACAGAGACTGCTGTTACCTATATTATACACAGGACTGCTGTTCTCTTTCAAGAAACACAGGGACTGCTGTTCTCAACATTGTACACAGAGACTGCTTTTCTCTATATTATACACAGGGTCTGCTGTTCTCTATATTATACACAGGCACTGCTGTTTTCTGTATTATACAGCGGGACTGCTGTTCACTATATAATGCACAGGGACTGCTGTTCTCGACATTGTACACAGAGAGTGCTTTTCTCTATATTATACACAGGGTCTGCTGTTCTCTATATTATACACAGGGACTGCTGTTTTCTGTATTATACAGCGGGACTGCTGTTCACTATATAATTCACAGGGACTGCTGTTCTCGACATTGTACACAGAGAGTGCTTTTCTCGAGATTGTACATATGGGCTGCTGTCCTCTATATTAGACACAGGGACTGCTGTTCTCTATATTGTACACAGGACTGCTGTTCTCCTTATTAAAGACAGATTCTGCAGTTCTCGACATTGTACACAGAGACTGCCTTTCTCTGCATTATACACAGGGACTGCTGTCCTCTGTATTATTCACAAGCACTGCTGTTCTCGACATTGTACACAGAGAGTGCTTTTCTCTAGATTATACATATGGAATGCTGTCCTCACTATTAGACACACCTGTCCTCGGATGCTGCCTGAATTGCTGTACTCTTCCAGCACCACTGATCCAGAACAGGAACTGCTGTTGTCTATATTATACACAGGTACAGCTATTGTCAATATTAGACGCAATGACTGCTGTTCCGAATATTAGACACTTTTCCCTGTATGAGACGCAGAGACTGCTGTTCTCTACATTGGACACAGGCAGTGCTGTCCTCGAAAATAATCCCAGAAACTGCTGTTCTCTATATTATACACAGGATTGCTGTTGTCTTTATTAAAGACAGGGACTGCTGTTATCGACATTGTACACAGAGACTGCTTTTCTCTATATTATACACAGTGACTGTGGTTCTCTAGATTAGACATGTGGACTGCTGTTCTCTATATAAGACACAGCGAATGCTCTTCTCTATTTTGTACATATGAACTGCTGTTCTCTATATTTTACACAGGGACGGCTGTTCTTTATATTGTGCACAGGCACTGCTGTTCTCTAAAATAGACACAAGGACTGCTGTTGTCTATGTTATACACAGGGACTGCTGCTCTCTACATTACGCTCAGGGACAGCTGTTCTCCATATAATACACAATGACTTATATTCTCTATATTGTACACAGTGACTGCGGTGCTTTAGATTATACATATGGACTGCTGTTCTCTATACTTTACACAGGGACTGCTGTTCTTTATATTGTACACAGGCAATGCTGTTCTCTAAAATAGACACAGGGACTGTTGTCCCCTATATTAAACACAGGGACTTCTGCTCTCTATATTGCGCACAGCGATAGCTGTATTCTATATTATATACGGTGAATCATATTCTCTGCCTTGTACACAGGGACTGCTTTTCAAATATTATACATGGACACTCATGTTCTCTATATTATACACAGGGACGGCTGTTCTCTTCATTAAACACAGGGAATCATGTTCTTTATATTACACAAAGTGTCTGCTGTTCTCTATAGTATACCCAGGGACTGCTGTTCTCGACATTGTACACAGAGAGTGTTTTCTCTAGATTATATATAAGGACTGCTGTCCTCTATATTAGACACAGGGACTGTTGTTGTGTATATTATACACAGGTACAGCTATTCTTTGTATTATACACAGGGGCTGCTGTTCTCCACATGAGACACAGAGTCTGCTGTTCACTATATAACACACAGGGATAGCTGTTCTCTATATTATACACAGTGACCCATGTTCTCTATATTGTACACAGGGACTTCTGTTCTCTATATTATACACAGACACTGGTGTTCTCCATATGATACACAGGCATGGCTGTTCTCTTCATTAAATACAGGGAGTCATGTTCTTTATATTAGACAAAGCGTCTGCTGTTCTCTATATTATACACGGGGACTGCTGTTCTCGACATTGTACACAGAGATGCTTTTCTCTATATTATACACAGTGACTGCTGTTCTCTAGATTATACAGGTGGTCTGCAGTTCACTTTCTAAGGGACAGGGAATGCTCTTCTCTATATTATACATATGAACTCCCATTGTCTATATTTTACAGAGGCACTGCTGTCCTTTTATTGTGCACAGGCAATGCTCTTCTCTACATTATACACAGTGACTCATATTCCCTATATTGTACACAGGGACTGCTGTTCTCTATATTATACACAGGGATGGCTGTTATCTTTATTGAACAAAGGGAGTCATGTTCTTTATATTAGACACAGCGTCTGCTGTTCTCTATATCATATACGGAGACTGTTGTTCTCGAAATTGTACACAGAGAGTGCTTTTCTCTAGATTATACATATGGACTGCTGTCCTCTATATTGGACACAGGGACTGCTGTTGTCTATAATATACACAGGTACAGATATTCTCTATATTATACGCAGTGACTGTTGTTCCCTACATTAGACACAGGGATTGCTGTTCCCTTTATGAGACACAGGGATTGCTCTTCTCTACATTATACATAGGCAGTACTGTTCTTTAAAATAATCACAGAAACTGCTGTTCTCCATGTTATTCACAGGACTGCTGTTCTTTTTATTAAATACAGGGACTGCTGTTCTCAACTTTGTGCACAGAGACCTTTTCTCTAAATTACACACAGAGACTGCTGTTTTCTGTATTAGACAGAGGGACTGCAGCTCTCTATGTTATACATAAGGACAGCTGTTGTCTTTATTAAACACAGGGATTCATGCTCTTTATATTAGACACAGCATTTGATGTCTCTATATTATTCACATGGACATTGTACACACAGCGTGCTTTTCTCTAGATTATACATATGGACTACTGTTCTCTATACAAGACACAGGGAATGCTATTCTCTATCATACATTGGGACAGCTGTTCTCTATATTATGCACAAGAACTCATATTCTCTATTTTCGACGCAGGGATTTCTGTTCTCCTTATTAAACACAGGGACTGCTCTTCTCTATATTGTACACAGGGAATGGTGTTCTCTGTATTGCACATACATGCTTACACAGGGACTGCTGTTCTCCCTTATACATGAGCACTGTAATGCTCTATCATACATATAAGGACTGCTGTTCTCCATATTATACACAAGTAAGGTTGTTCTCTATATTACACACAGGGACTCCTGCTCTCTATAATACATACATTTATATATACACGTGTTCTCTATATCATACAAAGGGACACATGTTCTCTATATTATACACAGGGACTTCTGTTCTCTAGATGATATATAATGAATGCTGTTCTCGACATTATATGTAGGGACTGCAGTTCTCTTCAATGTACACAGGACTGCTGTTTTCTACATTTTACACAGGGACTACTGTTCTCTTCCAGACACTCAGGGACAGTTGTTCTCTATATTATACACTGGGACTGCTGTTCTCCACATGAGACACAGGATCTGTTGTTCACTGCAATATGCTCAAGGACTTCTGTTCTCCAAATCATACACAGGAACTGATGTTTTCTACATTTTTCTCAGCATTTGTTGTTCTCTTTATGACACACAGTGACTGTTGTTCTCTATATTATTCACAGTGACTGCTGTTCTCTATATTGTACACAGGGTCTGCTGCTCTCTTGATAAAACACAGGGAAGACTGTTCTCTACATTATGCGCAGGCACTGGTGTTATCTAAAATAGGGATAGCTGTTCTCCATATTGTAGACAGGGACTGATGTTCTCCATGATGGACCCAGGGAGTAGTGTTGTCTAGATTATACACAGGAACTGCTGTTCTCTATAATAAACACAGGACTGCTGATCTCTTTACCCCTTAGGTGATTTACCCCTTCACCTAACACTATGGGCAATTTAGCATGGCCAATTCACCTTACTGCACATTTTTGGACTGTGGAAGGCAACCGGAGCACCTGGAGGAAACCCACGCAGACACGGGGAGAATGTGCAAACTCCACACAGAGTTTGAGGCGGGAATTGAACCCGGGTCTCTGGCGTTGTGAGGCAGCAGTGCTAACCACCCAGGGACTGCAGTTTTCTACATTATTCTCAGTGTTTGCTGTTCTCCACATTATACACAGTGACTGCTGTTCTTCATATTGCATGGAGGGACTGCTGTTCCCTATATGAGACACTGGGACTACTGTTCCCTATCTGAGACAGTGGGTCTGCTGGTCTCTTTAATAAATACAGGGAATGCTGTTCTCTATATGAGACACTGGGACTACTGTTCCCTATCTGAGACAGGGACTGGTGTTTTCGACATTATTCTCAGTGTTTGCTGTTGTCCACATGATACACAGTGACTGCTGATCTTCATGTTGCACGGAGGGACTTCTGTTCCCTATATGAGACACTGGGACTGCTGTTCTATATCTGAGACAGAGGGTCTGCTGGTCTCTTTATTAAACACAGGGAATGCTGTTCTCTATATTATACACAGGCACTGCTGTTCTCTTTATTAAACACAGGGACTGCTGTTCTCTATTATGTGTCGGGTCAGCTGTCCTCTGCACTGTACACAGGGACTACTCTTCCCTACAATGTACGCAGGACCACTGTCCTCTACATTTTACACAGGTACTACTGTTCTGTACCATACACTCAGGGACAGCTGTTCTCTACATTATACGCATCAACTGCTGTTTTCTACATGAGACACAAGATCTGCTGTTCTCCACAATATACACACGAACTACTGTTCTCCATATTATAAACAAGGACTGCTGTTTTGTACATTATTCATAGGGTTTGCTGTTCTCTATATTATGCACAGGGACTGCTGTTCTTCATTTTATTCACAGGCACTGCTGTTCTCTATATTATACACACGGATTGCTTCTCTCTATATTATATGTAGGGATACTTGTGAACTATATTATACACATGGATTCATGTCTTCTACATTGTGCACAGGGACTGCTGTTTTCTATAATATAAACAGGTGTTCTCTTTATTATGCACAGGAACAGCTGTTCTCTTCATTAAACACAGGGATTTGTGTTCTCTAGATTAAACACTGCGACTGCTGTTCCCTATATTATACACAGGGACTGCTGTTCTCTTTATTAAGCACAGGGTACTACTGTTATTCTCTTTATTAAACACAGGGACTGCTGTTTTCTACAATGTATGCAGAACCGCTACTTACTACATTTAACACAGGGGCTACTGTTCTCTACCAGACACTCAGAGACAGCTGTTCTCTACATGAGACACAGGATCTGCTGTCCTCTACAATATACACAGGGACTACTGTTCTCCTCATTAAAAACCAGGACTGCTGTTTTCATATTATTCGCAGGGTTTGCTGTTCTCTATATTATACACAGGGATAGCTGTTCCCTATATGAAACACAGGGACTGCTGTTCTCTGGATTATGCACATGCACTGATTTTGTCTAAAATAGACACGGACTGTTGTTCTCTATACTAGACACAGGCACTGCTGTTCTCTAAAATATGCACAGGGCCTGCTCTTCTCTGTATTATGCACAGGGATAGCTGTTCTCCATATTGTACACACGGTCTGCTGATCTCTATATTATACACAGTGACTGCTGTTCTCTATATTACACAGAGGAACTGCTGTTCCCTATCTGAGCACAGGATCTGCTGCTCTCTTTATTAAACACAGGGAAAGCTGTTCTCTATATTATGCACAGTGACTGCTGTTCTCATTATTACACACAGGATCTGCTCTTCCCTACAATGTACACATGACCACAGTTCTCTACATCTTACACAGGAACTACTGTTCTCTACCATACATTCAGAGACACGGTTCCCCACAATATACACGGGAACTACTGTTCTCCACGTTATAATCAGGGACTGCTATTTTCTACATTATTCACAGGGTTTGCAGTTCTATATATTATACACAGTTACTACTGTTTTTTACATTATTCACAGGCAGTGCAGTTCTCTAAAATAGACACAGGGACAAGTGTTCCCAATATTATACACAGCGACTGCTGATCTCTATATTATACTCAGGGATTGCTGTTCTCTTTATTAAAAACAGGCACTGCTGTTCTCTGTATTATATGTAGGGACGGCTGTTCACTGTACAGAGGGACTGCTCTTCCCTACAATGTACGCAGGACCACTGTCCTCTACATTTTACACAGGTAGGAAATGTGTTGCTGGAAAAGCGCAGCAGGTCAGGCAGCATCCAAGGAACAGGAGAATCGACGTTTCAGGCATAAGCCCTTCGTCAGGAATGAGGAAAGTGTGTCTAGCAGGCTAAGATAAAAGGTAGGGAGGTGGGACTTGGGGGAGGGG
>NC_057733.1:269100-276199 GCF_004010195.1 Chiloscyllium plagiosum
AAGGGAGTCACGGAGGGAGTGGTCTTTTCGGAACGCTGATAGCGGAGGGGAGGGAAATATATCCTTGGTGGTGGGGTCCGTTTGGAGGTGGCGGAAATGACGGCGGATGATACGCTGTATATGGAGGTTGGTGGGGTGGTAGGTGAGGACCAGTGGGGTTCTGTCCTGGTGGCGGTTGGAGGGGCGGGGCTCAAGGGCAGAGGAGCGGGAAGTGGAGGAGATGCGGTGGAGGGCATCGTCGACCACGTCTGGGGGAAATTGCGGTCTTTGAAGAAGGAGGCCATCTGGGTTGTATGGTTTTGGAACTGGTCCTCCTGGGAGCAAATGCGGCGGAGATGAACGAATTGGGAATATGGGATGACGTTTTTACAGGAGGCAGGGTGGGAGGAGGTGTAGTCTAAGCAGCCGTGGGAGTCGGTCGGTTTATCGTAAATGTCCGTGTTGATTCGGTCGCTGAAGATAGAAATGGAAAGGTCTAGGAAGGGGAGTGAGGAGTCTGAGACGGTCCAGGTGAATTTGAGGTCGGGGTGGAAGGTGTTGGTAAAATGGATGAACTGTTCAACCTCCTCGTGGGAGCATGAGGCAGCGCCGATACAGTCATCGATGTAGCGGAGAAAAGGTGGGGGGTGGGGCCAGTGTAGCTGCGGAAGATGGACTGTTCCACATATCCTACGAAGAGGCAGACATAGCTGGAGCCCATGTGGGTGCCCATGGCTACTCCTTTGGTTTGGAGGAAGTGGGAGGATTGGAAGAGAAGTTGTTCAGGGTGAGGACCAGTTCAGTCAGTCAAAGGAGGGTGTCAGTCGAAGGGTACTTGTTGGCTTTCTCAAACAGATAATTCAGAAGCTCTTCAGCCACGTTCTCAAACAGATAATTCACACCCCAGGTCATCTCCTCTGCACAGTAGCTCTTCAGCCACGTTCTCAAACAGATAACCCCAAGGGATACTTCCATATCCGCCACAAATTCACCTGCACCTCCACACACATCAATTATTGCATCCGCTGCAGCCGATGTGGCCTCCTCTATATTGGGGAGACAGGCCGCCTACTTGCGGAACGTTTCAGAGAACAACTCTGGGACAAAACCAACCCAACCACCCCGTGGCTCAACACTTCAACTCCCCCTCCCACTCCACCAAAGACATGCAGGTCCTTGGACTCCTCCATTGCCAGACCATAGCAACACGACGGTTGGAGGAAGAGCGCCTCATCTTCCTCCTAGGAACCCTCCAACCACAAGGGATGAACGCAGATTTCTCCAGTTTCCTCATCTCCCCTCCCCCCACCTTGTCTCAGTCAAATCCCTCGAACTCAGCACCGCCTTCCTAACCTGCAAGCTTCTTCCTGACCTCTCTGCCCCCCACCTCACTCCGGCCTATCACCCTCACCTTGACCTCCTTCCACCCATCGCATTTCCAATGCCCCTCCCCCATGTCCCTCCTCCCTACCTTTTATCTTAGCCTGCTAGACACACTTTCCTCATTCCTGAAGAAGGGCTTATGCCCGAAACGTCGATTCTCCTGTTCCCTGGATGCTGCCTGGTTAACACTTCTGTCTCACAGCGCTAGGGACCTGGGTTCAAGTCCAGCCTTAGGTAACTGTCTGTGTGAATATTCTCCCCGTGTCTCTTTGCATATTCTCCCCAGGTCTGCATGGGTTTCCTCCTCCAATCCAAAGATGTGCAGGTGAGGTGAATTGGCCATGCTAAATTGCCCATTGTGTTCCAGATTGTGCAGGTTAGGTGCATTAGTCTGGGATAAATATAGAGTAATAGGAGAATGGGTCTGCAGGGCTTACTTTCTGGAGGATTGGTGTGGACTTGTTGGGCGAAGGGCCTGTTTCCACATTGTAGGGAGTCTATGAAACACATGAACCTAGCACCTTGTGCTTCAGTTCCAATAACAACGTATATGACCAAATAGATGGTGTTACCATGGGATATTCTCAAGGGAAAACTCTTCCTAACATCTTTATTGGTAACCATGCAAAACACATCTTTAATGGCATAATACCTAGCTTGCATATCTTCAACATGTAGATGACATGTTTGCAATATTTGAATCTGCATGAAAGAGTTTCTTTATAAAGCTCGATGATCAGCACCTGATGCTAAAATTCACCACTGAAATGGAGTACCCTTTCCTTGATACATTGAGAAATCAACCAAATTGGTTTGAAACTCCGATTACTAAAAGCCTACATTCACTGGTCAGCATACATGTTAGGATTCCTACAGTCCCCCAAGATCAACTTGTGGGGACCTTCATGAATACAGTCCTCAACATCCTCTCACTGTGTGGACTTGATGCTGAGATAGAGCCTATCAAAACTAATTCTTGTGATAACAGATTCCCAGATGAAATCATCACTCATTGTACATTATAAAAACTCATGAAAGGGCCTGTCTCCACCACTTTGACGCTGTGCAGTGCCTTATTAAGTTCATTATCTGGGAAGGGAAATGTCACAGAATCATAGAGTCTGGAGTCCTACAGCTTAAAGACAGCACCTTCAGCCCATGCTAGTCTAGAATGACCAGAAAATTGTGGATAGGTATATGGAGGATAGTGGGTTAGTATAGGTTAGGTGGGCTTGGATCGGCGCAACATCGAGGGCCAAAGGGCCTGTACTGCGCTGTATTCTTCTATGTTCTATGTTCTATGTTCATCCACGCTAACCTAATTTCCTTGCACTTGGCCCATATCCTTCTAAAACTTTGTTCTCCATGTGTTTGTTGAAACGCCTTTTAAACACTTCTACTGGTCACTTATATACGTACTACCCTCTGTGTAAAAATGTTTCCTCTCAGGTTCCCTTTTATTCTTTCCCCTCTAACCTTAAACTGATGCCCTCTACTCCTCGATTTCCCCATCCCTGGGAAACAGACTGAGCTAATTCATCCCATCCATGCCTCTCATGATCTTACACACTTCTGTAAGATCCCCCTCAGTCTTCTGCACTCTAAAGAAAACAGCCCTTGTTTGTCCAACGTCTCCCCATAACTCCATCCCCTGAGTGCTGGCAAATCTTTGTAAATTTCCTCTGCACTCTTTCCAGTTTAATACCATCTTTCCTATGGCAAGGTGATCAAAACTGAACACAATATTCCAAGTACATCCTGTACAAGTGCAAAATAACTTCCCAACTTCTCTACTCAATGCCCTGTCTAATGAAGACCAGTGTGCCAAAAGCCTTCTTTATTGCCATCTCGAACTGTGACTCCACTTTCAAAGAATCGTGCACCTGAACTCCATGATCTCTCTGTTCCACTACAATCATAAGACCCTACTATTCACCATGAAACACCAACATTATTTTGAATTTTTTCAAAATGCAAGACCTCACACTTATCTGTGTGAAACTCCATTTGCCATTTCTTGGCCCACTTCCCCAGCTGATCAAGGTCCTGCTGCAGTTTTTGATAACCATCTCAATGTCTACGATACTGCCTATTTTGGTATCATCTGCAAACTTACTAATCATGCTTTATATATTCTCATCCAAGTCATTTATATTGATAGCAAATGGCAATGGGCCAAACACCTAACCCTGAGGCACTCCACAGGCCTCCAGTCTGACAAACATCCTTCCACTATTACCCTCTGCTTCCTACCATCAAACCAATTGTGTATCCAATTTGACAGATCCTGCTACATTCCATGCGATCTAACCTTCCAGAGCCTTACCAAAGATCTTTCTGAAATCCATATAGACTATGTCTACCGACCTGTCCTCATCAATCTTCCTGGTCACTTTATCAAAGATCTCTAACAAATTTCTGAGACATGACCTCCCACTCACAAAGCCATTCTGACTACTTCTAATCAAACCTTAACTTTCCAAACGCCTCTCAGGATCTTCTCAAGTACCTTACCTACAACAGATGTTCAGCTTAAAGGTCTATAGTTCCAAGGTTTCTCTTTGCAGCCCTTCTTGAATAAGGGCAGAACACTCACCACCCTCCAGTCTTCCAGGACCTTACCTGTGGGTAACGATAATGGAAACCTATCAGCCAGAGCCCCCACAATTTCTTTTCTAGCCTCTTGCAGGAAGGCATCTCAAACATTTGTACTTCAGCAGAATTGTACTCCAGCACAATCTGTAACCTCATGGTCTGGCATATACCCCACTCAATCATTTCATTCGTGAAGTTGCCAATAAGAGAAATCTTGTGGGACTGTAGGAATCCTAACATGTACATTGACCAATGAATAGGAGTTGAGAAATAATTTGGCTGATTTCTCAAAGAATACATCAAGGAAAAGGTACTCCATTTCAGTATAAGATAGAGACGATGGAGCTTTCTAAAGAAATTCTTTAATGCAGATTCAAATATTGCAAAACGTATTATCTACATGTTGGAAATATGCAAGGGATAGAAACTAATTATCTGTCATCAAAGATGTGTTATGCATGGTTACCGACAAAGATGTTAGGAAACGCTTGACCTCGAGAACATCCCATGGTCATACCATCTATTTGGGCAGACATGTTGTCATTAGAATCGGAGTCAACTACACAAGGTGCTCAGTTCATGATTTCGATGAACTCAGACACAGGTGGTACATCTAGATTTCAATAGTTTATTTGATTTGTATGCAGATAAATAAGTTGGCAATGTTGGTATGTTGACACATGGGTATGCTGTCGTTCTCAGTATGTGTCTGTTATATGGTCTTAGTGAACGTGAAGGAATCCTTCACTGTGCATGTGGAAAACTCATTTAGACATGATTGCAACAGTTTCAAAAAACATTCAGCCAATTCAGGCTGTGCAGACTCAGTCACAGATACGATAGGACGGAAAAAAGACATCAATTTTGTGTGCCTAGGGTAAACCATACTTGTGAGAACAAATTCTGTCACATATATCATTAGGCAAGTTACCCCTTTACACAAGTCTAACAAATGAATAACATGACACATGTTTTGGTGCTGGTGAGATGTCGGGGCCCTACATTCTGACGACTGGTGGATCGTGTAAGAAAACATGTCCATTTGATCATTCTCTGCTGGCAGCAAGCTGCCCGTGCTCAACCAGCCCATGCTTGTAAGCCTCATTAGAAGTGATTCTGCTTTGGTAATCATTTATTAAATAATCTGAACTATGCTAAGTGTTAAACTGGAAACCAATTCAAGATCAACAGCTGAGATGACAGTGTGATGGATTTGTGCATGAGTTAGAAGCAACAAATATAATTACAGAGGACCCTGGTTAATGTTGGCAAAAGGAATTTTTCCAGACATGGCACTTCTTTGATAAAAAAGGCGTCATGGAGACAACCAAACTCTGCTGTATCCCCATGGTGATACCCTGACCAATCAGAGTCCACCTATCTGGTCTGAGAATTAAGATTGACAGCTAACTGTTTTTGCTGCATCTCCATGGTAATGATGAGCTAGCCAATCAGCATTATCTGCCCATTCTGTGTAAAAAGCCTCAACTCCTTTTGCAATGTTTTCAAAAATATGGAACATATTTCTACCCATGTTTGACCAACATTGCTGATACAGTTTTATGAATATACTGGGATTGCAGTTTGGGATACGGTTGATCACCTTTGTTGCATCAGAATTTCATCTTAAACAGAGGGGCTAGAAATTTGGTGAGTTGGGTAAATTTGTTTGACCTTTAGGCATAACAGTTCAGATTTAACATACATTCATTAATACACAAAACCCAGTTTTGAAAGCTGTCCTTTTCAGAAATCACCACAGAAATCACCACAATTACAGAAATACTGATAAGGTAGTTGTTAAGTTCAAATACACAGAGAAAACAACCAGTTTCTTAGTCAACAACAAAATTATTCCATGTAAATTCTGCAATTTACACTACACAGGACCTCAAGTAATAATCATTGTAGTGTTACAGTGCAGAAGGAGGCATTTTGGCCCTTCATTTCTATTCCAGCTTGTTAAATGTTAGTTTTTTTTAATTCACTTGTGGGATGAAGGCATTGCTGGCTCGGCCAGCATTTATTGTCCATCCCTAATGGCCCAAAGAGCAGTTAAGAGTCCACCACGTTGCTGTGGGTTTGGAGAAACATGCAGGCCAGACCAGGTAAAGATGTCAGTTTCCTTTCCTGAAAGACATTAGTGAACAAGTTGTTTTTTCCAACAATCAGCAATGGATTCATGGCCATCTTTACTCTCATATTTGCAGATTTTGCAAGAATTCAAATTCCACCATCTGCCATGGCAGGATTTGAAATTGGGTCGAGAGTGTGGTGCTGGAAAAGCACAGCAGGTCAGGCAGCACCCGAGGAGCAGCAGAATCAATGTTTCAGGCAAAAGCCCTTCATCACGAATGAGGCTGTGAGCCAAACGTGTAGTGAGATAAACTTGAGATAAAATTTGAAATTCAGTCCCCAACACATTACCTGGTCTCTGGCTTAACAATCCAGCAATAACAACACTCAGCTGGCTTGCAATATTCGATTGTAGAGAATAGCATTGACTATCTATATTGCAGTGAACAGCAGTCCCTGTGCATGTTATGGAGAACAACAATCACTGTGTAAGCTTCACAGCAATCTCTGAGGATATGAAACAAAACAGAAGCCCATGTGCATATTACGGAGAATAGCATTCCTTGTCTGTATTATAGAGAATAACAGTTCTTGGGCATATCGCAGACAATATTAGTTCCCGTGTATTTCCAGAGAACAGCAGTTCCTCTGTATAACTACAGAGAAAGCTGTCCCTGTGTTTATTACATACAACAGCAGTAATTCTATAAAACAGCAGTTTTATACACATAGACAAGGAAGAAACCATGGTCTCATTCGACGTAACGGCACTGTTCACGTCTATTGACAAAGCCCTAGCCAGAGAAACAATAGCCAACCTGCTGAACAGACATAACAGACAACAGGACGTTGAACCCATCAACAAAGACGGCATACTTAAACTACTGGACTTGTGCCTCACAACACACTTCACATTCAACAACCAAATATATGAACAAATCAACGGAACACCCATGGGCCCGCCGATCTCGGGACTCATAGCAGAAGCAGTAATGCAAAGGTTAGAACAAACAATCTTACCACAAATTCAACCCAAACTCTGGGTCAGATACGTCGATGACACCTT
>NC_057733.1:276212-283385 GCF_004010195.1 Chiloscyllium plagiosum
ATCTTTAGCTGTCTTCCTGTTTGTCCTATATAGTGTTTTGTGCAGTCCTTGCATGGGATTTTGTACACTACATTAGTTTTGCTCATGCTGGGTATCGGGTCCTTCGTTTTGTTGAGTTGTTGTCTGAGAGTGGCTGTTGGTTTGTGTGCTGTTATAAGTCCTAGTGGTCTCAGTAGTCTGGCTGTCATTTCAGAGTTGTTCTTGATGTATGGTAGTGTGGCTAGTCCTTTGGGTTGCGGCATGTCCTCGTTCTGTTGTCTTTCCCTTAGGCATCAGTTGATGAAATTGCGAGGGTAACCGTTTTTTGCGAATACCTTGTATAGGTGTTCCTCTTCCTCTTTTTGCAGTTCTGGTGTATATAGGACAAACAGGAAGACAGCTAACGATCTGCATCCACGAACATCAACTAGCCACGAAGCGACCAGCTATCCCTAGTAGCCACACACGCAGATGACAAGCAACATGAATTTGACTGGGACAACACTACCATTATAGGGCAAGCGAAACAAAGAACAGCCAGGGAATTCCTAGAAGCATGGCACTCATCCACAAACTCCATCAACAAACACATAGACCTGGACCCAATATACCGGCCACTACAGCAGACAGCTGAAACTGACAACCGGAAGTGGCAGGGACAGGCCACTATAAATGCCGGAGGAAACACCACAGAAGCGCTTCACAGGAGGCTCCCAAGCACTGAGGATGTCACCTAGACAGGGGACGAAACGTTTGCAACAAAAACTTCCAGCTCGGTGAACAGGACCACAGCAACGAGCACCCGAGCTACAAATCTTCTCACAAACTTTGAGCAGTATATTTTCTACTGAACATCTGACTTTGTGTATATGAAACCAAACTGCAGTCCCTATGTTCATTACAGAGAAGAGCAGTTCCTGTATATATGGTTTATGTGGTTTATGCGAAGGTTGGTAGGGTGGAAGGTGAGCACCAGGTTCTGTCCTTGTTACGGTTGGAGGGGCGGGGTGTGGACGAGATTCGTTGGAGGGCATCTTTAACCACGTGGGAAGGGAAAGCTCCTGGGATGCTGCCTGACCTGCTGTGCTCTCCCAGCACCGCTCTGATCTAGACTCTGATTAGCATTTATTACCCATTCCTTATTGCTCTTGAGAATTTGGTGTTGGGCTGCCCTCTTGAACTGCTGCAACCCATATGTTATACTTAGATGCACATTTCTGTTAGAAAGGGCATTCCAGTGGTAGTGAAGGAATGATGACATGTTTCCGAGTCAGTTGGTGAGTGGCTTGAAGGAACTTTCAAGTAGTGTGTTCCCATTTATAGAGCATAGAACAGTATAGTGCAGTACAGGCCCTTTGGCCCTCGATGTTGTGCTGACCTTTTATCCTTCTCTAAGATCAAACTAACCTACATAACCTTCATTGTACTATCCACAACTTTACCGACCTTTGTGCCTTCAGCAAACTTACTAACACACCATTCCACTTCCTCATCCAAGTCATTTATAAAAATCACAAACAGCAGAGACCCCAGAACCAATCTCTGCAGAATACCACTGGTCACCAAGCTTCAGGCTGAATACTTTCCATCAATCCCTTCTAAAGGCCAGCTAATTCTATATGCAGACAGCCAGATTTCCCTGTATCCCATGGTAGGCTCATTTACTTCCTGAATGAGCCTACCATGGTGAACTTTATTAAACGCCTTGCTAAAATCCAAATACACCACATCCACTGCTCTACTGTCATCAATGTGTGTTGTCACATCCTCCAAGAATTCAATAAAGCTTGTGAGGCATGACATGCCCCCTCATAAAGCCATGCTGACTACCTGTAATCAAACTATGGTTTTCCAAGTAATCATAAATCCTATCTCTTAGAATCCTCTCCAATAATTTGTCCATCACAGGTGTAAGCCTGACTGATCTGTAATTCCCAGGATTATCCCTATTTCCTTTCTTGAACAAAGGAATAATGTTTGTTACCCTCCAATCATCTGGCTCTACTCCAGTGGACAGTGAGGAAACAAAGATCATCCCAAAGTCGCAGCAATCTCTTCCCTCACTTCCTGTAGTAACCTTGGCTATATCCCGTCTGACCCAAGGGTTATCCTTATGTTTTTCAAAATTTTCAGCACATCCTACTTCTTAACATCAACCTGTTCGGGCATTTCTGCCTGTTTCATGCTGTCCTCACAAATGACAAAGTCTCTCTCAATAGTAAATACTATAGCAAAGTATTCATTACAGACCTCCCCCAACTCCAGGCACAAGTTCCCTCCACTGATAAAGTATAGGGGAATCAACAGTTAAAAACATCCATTTTAAATCTCTATTTTGCAATTATAATTTGTCTTCTAAGTTGTATAAGTTGTCTTATACGTTCTGGATAAATGCGAGGTGATGCATTTTGGAAGGTCGAATTTGAAAGCTGAGTACAGGATTAAGGATAGGATTCTTGGTGGTGTGGAGGAACAGAGGGATCTTGGGGTGCAGGTACATAGATCCCTTAAAATGGCCACCCAAGTGGACAGGGTTGTTAAGAAAGCATATGGTGTTTTGGCTTTCATTAACAGGGGGATTGAGTTTAAGAGTCATGAGATCTTGTTGCAGCTCTATAAAACTTTGGTTAGACCACACTTGGAATACTGCGTCCAGTTCTGGTCGCCCTATTATAGGAAAGATGTGGATGCTTTGGAGCGGGTTAAGAGGAGGTTTACCAGGATGCTGCCTGAACTGGAGGGCTTATCTTATAAGGAGAGGTTGACTGAGCTCGAACATTTTTCATTGGAGAAAAGGAGGAGAAGAGGGGACCTAATTGAGGTATACAAGGTAATGAGAGGCATAGATAGAGTTGATAGCCAGAGACTATTTCCCAGGTCAGAAATGACTAACACGAGGGATCATAGTTTTAAGCTGGTTATTTTAGTTTATTTTTCTTACCATTTGTATTGTTCGTAAATTTGGCAATTTTAATTGGCTTTTATACAAATTGAGCTTTTATCCAATTGGCAAGACAAGTTACGGCTATATGAGAGAAAGTATAGATAGCATAGCAAGAGAAGAAACATTAAGGGTAAATGAGACTTTCTGTGTTCATGCAAAACACTGGCACTGAAACAACAGGTTGAATAACCTTCTATGCTGTAGCCATTTTCATTTTTACTTGATAAGCTTGCCTGACAGTAGGACAAATCTAATTGTTGGGATTATGTACAGTGTGTTTTCTACATAGCATGGAGGCATTACTTCTCTTAGATGTTCAAATTGAATGTATTAATGACAGTTCAAAAATAAATATTTTATTATTTTACATCAGAAGTTGCTAAAATAAGGTCAGTCTTTGGGAAATTCATCGTTGGACATTAACAAACAGGTGAGCAGCCAAAATAGTACATTATAAATGTTAGCACATAACAATAGATGATTGACTTATTTTACATTTTAGGAAATTTGATTTGGACATTCCAGATTTGTTCTTACTAATGACTGTAATTTTTTTTTAATTTAAGCACTTTATTATCTATTTTTATGACATTTTAGTCTTGATTCTGTACCATCTGTATGGGTCAAGAAACTACAGACCTGGGATATGGCCTCTTGCAAACAGGTAGCAAACCTTTTTGTAAGAAATACTGTGAGAAATCGTACTGATTTTTAATTAAAGAATGGAAGGATAACACTAATATTAATTGAAAGATGCTGGCCATTTGGAGGAAGTTGGATAGAGGTGTGTACAGCTCATAAAACTCCCAAAGGTTGGGAGGTGTTAAAAACTGAGTGTGAACGGGTAGATGGGAGGGAAAAAAGGGGAACAGGAAAAACACTGTAAGAACACTAAGGCTGAGGAAGATGAGAAAGGGTTGAAGCAATAGCACTGTAAATGTTCTATTTGGGATGCTGAACCTTTGTCTGGCATACGACATTTTATGGGGAAGTTGATGACACTGATAGGGATGAGGAATGGGGATTTCATCCCAGGATACCCACTGAGCCCCAGACATCTCCTGATAGTCCCTGCACACCCCTGGTTCTAGACACCACCTCCACCCCACCCCACCCCCACCACCCACCCCCTTCCCCCCCCTCGCCCGGGGATAAAGAGTCCAGTATTGGTCAACAACTTCATTGCCAACGTCAAGGGGATGGAAGGCCTGGATCATCCTCAACCTACCGCCACCCCAGTAAACCGAGTAATGATAATGAATCAAGTCCCTGGCCGCTAGGATGAATCAGCCCTATTTGCTCAATATATCCAAGGACAATACAGATGTACCACTCCTCAGGAGTTTGCTCTTTACTGTATGATCCTGTACCCTGAAGAAGTTACCCCCAAGTGGCAAGGTCTGATCGGCCAGGGTGGTGCAGGGCCTGTCCGCGGTTACGATGACTTGAATGAGAGTTTCCATACCAATGATGCCCAATAGGACCACTTATTCCAGTTGTTAGAACGAGCCTTCCAACAACCTTTAAACATAAGTGAAGTATTGGAATGCAAACTCAAATCTGGGGAGTAGGGAGGTGATTGTTGAGAACAATTTGTTGCAGATGATTTGCAGATGATCAAGCCTTTAATCAAGACAATGGCTTCCCTTTGTTTAACACGATGCTTTTGCTATGTATTCCTTCTGGTGTCACTGACATGATCCAGTCAAATGAAATCAACTGGTCCGAGAATTATGGGTTGCTAACGAGGTAAACGGTGGTTTTCTACCGAGATGGTCAGAACAAACACGAATCACGATCCAAGTTACAGGTAAAAAACTGAATATGTCCAGGGACCTCATGATCCCTATATGCTATGTGCCAGCCCTGCCGGGATTGAATAGGACCAGGATACCCAACCCTCCCAGCTACCACTGCTGGGTAACCCATTCCCGACGGGAGCCTGCAAAGGGCAACATGCAAGCCCCAATATTATATCTTAGGACTGGGATCAATAGAGTGAAACTCCCCCTCAAGGGATGAATGGCAGGTCCTTGTTTTAACTGTGGATGATATGACCACTGGAGTGCGAAGTTTCGTTATTGTTACCTTGGAACTACTGTAGGCATCAACATGCTTTATTATTAATAAATTAGCAGACATATATACTGACTCTCATTATACTTTTGGAACAGCCCATTATTGTGGAGCCTTGTGGAAAAGTGGACGATTTTTAACTTCCATAGGACAGATTTCAGTAATGCAGTTTTTATATAACCTTGCACATGCTTTGAAATTGCCAGCCAGTCTAGTGGTTTGACTCACGCTGGTACTACGGCTGCAGTCTTTTCAGGCAATAAGCTTGTAGACACTCATGTCAAGCAGACAGCCTTACACCCCAAACTTCTGAATGTGTTGTTTTCCCAGAAAAGCCTGGTTAGACACAGTATAAGGATGGGTATGCCAGACCTGGGTGAGATACAGAAATTATAAGAGGAGAGCTCCTGCTGAGTAGCACAAGTTATGGACTCAAATGGGGTGCTCCCTCAATACTCAAACCAAATTGTGGGTGACCCCTGTGGGACATGTTTGTGTTCCTTCTTTGCTCCCACCTATCTTATTGATTATGTGCATAATTGTACACACTTGTGCAAGGAGGGAATGATTCGTACACTATTGCAAACCTGGTGGCACCCAGATTTCCTGAAAGCAGCTGAGAAACAAGCTAAAGCATGCCTACTTTGTAAAAAGACAAATGCTGGAAAAGGGATGCCCTACGGTTCTGGAATCACCCCCTTGCCTGGCAGGCCTTTTACTTGTCTACAACTTGATTTTATAGAATTAGAGTATATTGTTATAGATATTGTCTCGTAATAATGTATATATTTAGTAGATGGATCAAAGCCACCCCAACGACTGATAATACTGCTACAACAATGGCGAAAAAATGGGAAAATATCTGCATGAATTAATCAAAATTCTTCAAAGTTTACATTCACAGGTACACTAAACCTATTGTTTTAGGGAGACTACCCAACTGGAGAACCTGAAAATTTTGTTCTGATTAAGAACTGGGACCATGGAAAATCGGAGCCAAGGTGGAAAGGACCATTTCAAGTGTTGCTGACTACCCCCACGGCTGTGAAAGTGCAAGGACAACTCCACTGGATTCATAGAACAGACTGGAAATGAGTCAGTGAAGGAACAGACAAGGACTAAGAAAAAATGCATTGGATCTGATGACTTTGATGACTTTGGAGGGATTTACTTTGAGGAGGCAGAAGGCTTTCATGCTAACACTATTTTGTATTTGGCTTATTAAAGTGCCCAGATGTTGGGTATGTGCTCATATGCCACCCTAATCGCAGGGGTGTATTCCCTCTGTGGCCTGTCTCTTTTATCTGGCTTGACTTGGCCAAATGGTAAATACGCTGGAACTGATTCGGATAAAATTGAGGAAGTACAGGAATGGTAGTCAGCAGGGTATGAAGTGACCCTATTCGGAGATTGGTAGCATCCTGGCTATAACAGATTCCATATACCCCCTTTCCTGGTAGTCCTTAATAATAGATTAGATTAGATTACAGTGTGGAAACAGGCCCTTCGGCCCAACAAGTCCACACCGACCCGCCGAAGCGAAACCCACCCATACCCCTACATTTACCCCTTACCTAACACTACGGGCAATTTAGCATGGCCAATTCACCTGACCTGCACATCTTTGTGACTGTGGGAGGAAACCGGAGCACCCGGAGGAAACCCACGCAGACACGGGGAGAACGTGCAAACTCCACACAGTCAGTCGCCTGAGGCGGGAATTGAACCCGGGTCTCTGGCGCTGTGAGGCAGCAGTGCTAACCACTGTGCCACCGTGCCGCCCACTACTGAAAATGTGTTGCTGGAAAAGCGCAGCAGGTCAGGCAGCATCCAAGGAACAGGAGAATTGACGTTTCGAGCATAAGCCCTTCTTCAGGAATGACTAAAGTGTGTCCAGCACGCTAAGATAAAAGGTAGGGAGGAAGGACTTGGGGGAGGGGTGTTGGAAATGCGATAGGTGGAAGGAGGTCAAGGTGAGGGTGATAGGCCAGAGTGGGGTGAGGGGGTAGAGGTCAGGAAGAAGATTGCAGGTTAGGAAGGCGGTGCTGAGTTCAAGGGATTTGACTGAGACAAGGTGTGGGGAGGGGAAGTGAGGAAACTGGAGAAATCTGAGTTCATCCCTTGTGGTTGGAGGGTTCCTAGGCAGAAGATGAGGCGCTCTTCCTCCAACCGTC
>NC_057733.1:284403-287314 GCF_004010195.1 Chiloscyllium plagiosum
TCTTCCTGACCTCTCCGCCCCCACCCCACTCCGGCCTATCACCCTCACCTTGACCTCCCACCACCTATCACATTTCCAACGCCCCTCCGCCAAGTCCCTCCTCCCTACCTTTTATCTTAGCCTGCTGGACACACTTTCCTCATTCCTGAAGAAGGGCTTATGCCCGAAACGTCGATTCTCCTGTTCCTTGGATGGTGCCTTACCTGCTGCGCTTTTCCGGCAACACATTTTCAGCTCTGATCTCCAGCATCTGCAGTCCTCACTTTCTCCTCGAAGTCCTTAATAATACTATTAATGACACGATTTGCTTCAGTAACAATGAGAGCTTCTCTAGTGGCTTATATATGGGGTCTAGTCGATGCTGCTTCACTATCCCATGGATTGAACCTAACCAAAATTTGACCAAAATTAGATTTTGTTTGTTTGGTCCTCCATCAGGGTCCCTCTAGAATTGCCCTACTCCCAATTCAGAGACAGATATTCTCGCCTAACCAGGTCAGACAGCATCCGAGGAGCAGGAGAATCTACGCTTCAGGCATTAGCCAGATTCCTGATAAAGAGCTTATGCCCAAAGCGTCGATACTCCTGCTTCTCAGATGCTGCCTGACCTGCTGTACAGTCCTCACTTTCTCCCATTCTAGCCTAACATCTATTTTGTTTGCAGGCTCAATGCCTATCCATGGCTCCACTCGGACTGGTGGGGATTATGTTATATAGGGTATGTAGTTCCTCTCATTAGGGTTTTAGAGGAGTTACCTTCACCCTCTTCCCCCTAGGACCAAGAGGTACCTACCAGCCTCCTAACCTTTATTAGGATAGCTTCCTTGCAGGGCAAAGAATTGAGTAGATTAAGGACTATACTGGAAATTGTGGCCAATAATACTGCCAATGCCCTGACTAACATCAATGCTGAAATGGTCGCAGTCAAGACACTGGCCCTTTGGACTTTCTATTAGCTAAAGTGGGTGGCACTTGTGCCATTGTAGGAAAGCAATGTTGTATCTATATTCCTGAGAAATCCTCTAATATCATTGATCTCTCCAGGCACATTACCAAGAGGTTCAGAAACTCAGATTTTGGTGAATTTGGCAGTGTTGCAGGATGGTGGCTATTTAAGGACCTCTTTGAGAATATTGGGGGCATGTTTTTTACATTTTGGTACTACGTTATTTACTGTAATCATCTGCATTCTTACATTCAAATGTTTATGGTCACTAATATCTAGTTGCTATCATCATAAACTTTAGGGATGGGCTGGTTGATCATAAAAATGATCAAAAGGAGGGAATGATAAAGTATAGGGGAATCAACAATTAAAAGCATCCATTTTAAATCACTATTTTTCAATTATAATTTGTCTTACAAGTTTAAAATGGTTACTGTAGTCACAGTGACCATGAGAATGAATCTATCCTGGCAAAGACTCAGTTGTTCTGTTCCTAGACAATTGCCATAACACATTCCTATGAAATCATGATGCAACAAACAGGACCAGACAGTTCCCTAATTTCTGATTATCATAGACTTAAACAATCAGTTTGTTTGACATGTGTGAAAGAACTCTGATAGAATTAACAGCTTTGTTTCTTACCTCATTCTAACATTTAGACAAATAAAAGAAAACGTCAGCAGCTTTGTTTAACAATACCAAGTTTATTAATTATCTAATGAGAACCTAATTAATAAAGAAACTTTATATTGCGTGAATTAGAGAGAAAAAAATAAGATAACAGAGCATGCTAAGAGTATCAAATTACATTGTCTTTTACTATGTTTCAGAGATCATTTACTAGCAAATTCTAGATCATCTGATTGATAATTTAGATTTACTGTCTATTGATCTCTCAGCTGGCTTCATTATAACAAAAGAATGTTATTTTGCAACCTATGAGTGGTCCAAGAATTTTTAATTTTACAGCCTTACGCTCATTCTGGCCATCCTCTTGTTCCTCACTTAAGTGTGGAATGCCTTAGGGTTTTCCTCAATCCTACTCGCTAAAGCTTTTTCATGCCCCTTCCAGCTCTCCTAAGTCCATGTTTCTGTTCCTTCCTGGCCAAATTGTAACCCTCTAGAGCCCTGTCTGATCTTTGCTTCCCTAACCTTAAGTAAAATTCGTTCTTCATCTTGATTAGATGTTCTACATTCCTTGTCACCCAAGGTTCGTTCCCCCTACCATCCAGCACCATCAGCAAGTGCTCCCTAAACAATCTCCACATTTCTGTCATGTATTTCCCGGAGAACATCTGTTCCCAATTTAGGCACCCCAGTTCCTGCCTTATAGCATTGATGTGGAGGTGTCTAATAGCATTGTAAATTTGTCCCCCCTCTAAATACTTTCCCATACCAGCTGCTCCTAACCCTCTCCTTGACTATAGTAAAGGTCAGAGAGTTGTGTTCACTATCCCCAAACTGCTCTCCACTGAGGGATCGGAGACCTGGTCTGGCTCATTGCAAAGCACCAAATCCAATATGGCCTCCCCTCTCGTTGGCCTATCTACATATTGAGTCAGCAGTCCTTCCTGGACATAATTGACAAAAACTGCTCCATCCAAACTATTTGAATTAGAACATAGAACATAGAACAATACAGCACAGAACAGGCCCTTCGGCCCACAATGTTGTGCCGAACATTTGTCCTAGCTTAAGCACCTATCCATGTACCTATCCAATTGCCGCTTAAAGGTCACCAATGATTCTGACTCTGCCACTCTCAAAGGCAGCGCATTCCATGCCCCCACACTCTCTGGGTAAAGAACCTACCCCTGACATCCCCCCTATACCTTCCACCCTTCACCTTAAATATATGTCCCCTTGTAACACTCTGTTGTACCCGGGGAAAAAGTCCCTGACTGTCTATCTATTCCCCGATCATCTTATAAACCTCTATCAAGTCACCCCTCATCCTTCACC
>NC_057733.1:287852-296705 GCF_004010195.1 Chiloscyllium plagiosum
GAAAAGATCATTGCCAATGGTTCTGCAATTTCCTCTCTTGCTTCCCACATAATCCTAGGATATATCCCGTCAGGCCCGGTGGACTTGTCTATCCTCATGTTATTCAAAATGTCCAACACCTCTTCCTTCCTAACAAGTATCTCCTCTAGCTTACCAGTCCGTTTCATACTCTCCTCTTCAACAATACGGTCCCTCTCGTTTGTAAATACTGAAGAAAAGTACTCATTCAAGACCTCTCCTATTTCTTCCGACTCAATACACAGTCTCCCACTACTGTCCTTGATCGGACCTACCCTCGTTCTCATCATTCTCATGTTTCTCACATACGCATAAAAGGCCTTCGGGTTATCCTTGATCCTACCCGCCAAGGATTTTTCATGCCCTCTTTTAGCTCTCCTAATCCCTTTCTTCAGCTCCCTCCTGGCTATCCTGTATCCCTCCAGCGCTCTGTCTGAACCTTGTTTCCTCCACCTTATGTAAGCCTCCTTCTTTCTCTTTACAAGACATTCAACCTCCCTCGTCAACCAAGGTTCCCTCACACGACCATCTCTTTCCTGCGTGACAGGTACATACATATCAAGGACACGTCGTATCTGTTCCGTGAAAAAGTTCCACATTTCAATGACATCCTTCCCTGACAGCCTATGCTCCCAATTTAAGCTCCTCAGATCTTGTCTTGCAGCATCGTATTTATCCTTTCCTCAATTGTAAAACCTGCCCTGTTGCACGCACCTATCTCTCTCTCCATAACCAAGGTGAAAGTCACAGAATTGTGGTCACCATCACCAAAATGCTCACCCACTAACAAGCCCATCACTTGTCCCGGTTCGTTACCAAGTACCAAATCCAATATGGCCTCCCCTCTGGTCGGACAATCTACATACTGAGTTAGAAAAGCTTCCTGGACACACTGCACAAACACTGCCCCGTCCAATCTACTTGATCTAAAGAGCTTCCAATCAATATTTGGGAAGTTGAAATCACCCATGACTACTATCCTGTGGCTTCTGTACCTTTCCAAGACCTGTTTCTTCACATCTCGGTCTATAGTAAACACCCAACAAGGTGACTGCTCCTTTCCTATTTCTGTTTCCACTCTATAGTAAATCTAATTCTTAAAAAAAAAAATTTGTAAACCGTACGCTTCTGTTCCAAAAGCCATGGTGAGACTACATAATGGCCCCAGTATCACAAACAGCACCTCTCAGAATCCCTTACAATATCTTCCTCCCTATGATCAAGCACACATCAATGGTATTGTGGTTCCCTGACATCGATTTATCCCTGGTCTGGAAGGTGGCAAGGAAGTGAGCTACCTTTCAATCGGTTTAAGAAGGCAGCTCATCACCATTTTCTCAAGTGCAACTTGGGATGAGCAATAAATGCTGACCAGCCAGTAATACTCACATCCCACAAGAGATTTTTTTTTAAAAAAAGACTACTATTCAACACCAGAAAGAATATAGAAAATAGGGGCAAAAGTAGACCATTCAGCCCTTTGAGCTTGCATCACCATTCAAAAATGGTCATGGCTGATTGTGCAATCTCAGTATCCCATTCCCACCCTCTCCCAATAGCCCTTGTGTCTAAAGGGATCAAGGAATATGTCCAGCTCCCTCTTAAAAATATCTAATGAACTGACCCTAACAGCTTCCTGTGGGAGAGAATTTCCTTAAATGGCTTACCCCTTATTCTTTGCTTGTGACCTCTCAGTGTGGACTTCCCCAACATTGGGAACCTTCTTTCTGCATCTAGCTTGTCTAGTTCCATCAAGATTTTATATATTTCTAGGAGATTCTGTCATTCTTCTAAATTCCAGCATCTAAAAGCCTGATCAATCCAGTCTTTCCTCCTACCTCAGTCCTGCCATCCCAGGAATCAGTCTGGTGATTCACTGCATCCCTCAATAGCAAGAATTTCCTTCCTCACACTAGGAGACCAAAACTGCACAAACTACTCAGGACGTGACCTCACCAAGGCTGTGTTTATCTGCAGCAGGATATCCTTACTCACATACTCAAATCCTCTCGCTATGGAGGAGAGTATTCCATTAGTTTTCCTCACTGTCTGCTACACCTGCATGTCAAGCTTCTGCAACTATTCCACCATGATTCCCAGGTCTCATTCCACCTCACCTTTTCCTAAACTGCCACAATTCAAATAATAATCTAACTTCCTGTTTTTGTGACCAAAGTGGATAACCTGATATTTAAATACACTAAATTGCATTTGCCAGGTCTTTGCCTACTCAGCCAATCTGTCCAAGTCACCTTGCAGCCTCTTAGCATCCTCCTCACAGCACATCCTGTCATCCAGCTTAATGTCTTCTGCAAATTTGGAAATATGGCATTCAATTCCTTCATCCAAACGTTTATTGTGAACAGTTGAGGTACCACCACTGAACTTTGTGGCACCCCATTAAAGCATAATCAAGTTTGAAATTTCCTGTTTTATCCAGTATGACAATTCTTATTGTAATACTGATAATATTAATTGTCAATATCAGATCCCACAGCGAGAACCTGTACATCCACAGTAGCACAGGCTGACACTAAAAGGTCACTGAACAGCTCTCTCACAGCCTGGAAATCAGTTTCAATCTGTTCAGAGATGCAGATAGACTGACTATTCCAAATTGCCCATACTATTCAGGTGTGTTAGCTATGGGAAATACAGGGTTACAGAGGGAGGATGGGTTTGGATGGGATGCTTTTTGGAGGGTCAGTGTGGACGTGATGGGCCGAAGAGCCTACTTCCACCCTGCAGGGATTCCATGACATGTAAAATTCAGTTAGTGTGTAAGAATTCCATAGTTTCCTCATCAGAGATTAGTGACAATACTGAAACCCAGCTTTCTCAGAGTACAATCTGGAAGGGCCCACTTCCTGAGCCTACAATCTTTAGCAAGGTCAGTGGTAGAGTCAACAGGAATTAATGTCTGTTAGAGATTCTAAAAAGACACATGGTATGTTAAACACCAAGTTGATTTATTGGAATATTAACATCTATAACCAGAGATAATTTGTATTAGCAAAATCAGACCCCAATAAGCATTGTTCATTCCTGGATGTGATTAATGGTGAAATATAATCAATACATTACTTGTGAGCTCGCTGGTGTCTGAGCAAGCTAGATGACTGAGTGAATCCCTTCCTACACTTGGAGCAGTGTGAATTCGCTGGTGTTTAGCGAGGTCAGATGATCGTCTGAACCCTGTTGTACAATGAGAGCATCTGAATGGTTTCTCATCAGTATGAACACGTTGATGCGACATCAGTTCCCGGGGACTTCTATAGCACTTCCCACATTCTGAGCATTTAAAAGGTCTCTCATCACTGTGAACTCGTTGGTGTTTCAGCAGATTGGACGAGTGAGCAAATTTCTTCTCACACATGGTGCAGGTGAACAGTCTATCATGAGTGCAAGTCTGCAGATTGGAAGATTGACTGAATCTCTTCCCGCACTCAGAGCAAGTGACCAATCTCTGCACAGTGTGAACTCGCTGATGTACAGTGAGTTGAGATGAAATCTTGAACCCAGTCTCACAATGAGAACACCTAAATGGTTCCTTATCAGTGTGAACACGCCGATGGCGCATCAGTTCACTAGAACATTTATAGCACTTTCCACAATCTGGACATTTAAAAGGTCTTTCATCAGTGTGAACTCGCTGGTGTGCCATCAGGTGGGATGACTGAGTGAATCCCTTCCCACATCTGAAGCAGGTAAATGGCCTCTCTCCAGTGTGAGTGCGGCGGTGGATTTCCAGCTCAGATGGAAATCTGAATCCCTCCTCACAATCCTGACATTTCCACGGTTTCTTCCCAGTGTGATTCTTCCTATAATTTGAAAGGCCAGATGGTTGACTGAATCCATGACCATGCACATAACATATGCATGGGTTTTCTCCACCATGAATGGTGTTTTGCCCTTCCATGCTCAACATCCAATCAGATTCAGATGACAATAATTTGGGTGACTCAATCAGACCTTGTTGAGATTTATTGTGCGCTCAGTTCAAGACTCAAATACTTTCCTTCTCTTCCTGTGAAATTGATTTAAAACAAAATGAGAATGAATGAGAACCCACAATAATATAAATGCAGGTTGCAAACTGATCTGAATTAATCTGGAAATATTTGGTGGTAAGTAAACATGAAAGAAACTGGACTGGCATAAAAGGTCAGGTAGTTCACTAATGTCCTGATCTCTTTAACCATGCTTTCAGTTACTTTTAATATTCACATGGCTCAGGGTCAAACATTGTTTTATAATAGGCTGTGAATCACCGTATTTCATGAATTGTACACTACATTTCAAATTCTTGACTTGGACATAGGTCATTATTTCTCAGTGATGATAAGAGAACAATCTGTAGCTACTCAGTTGGCATTGTTGCCACCAACATCTTCAGCACATGGAGTGAAGCAGTTTAAGAAGGATGATAAATGCCGAAAATATACATGTTTTATCAAAATTTTCCGCCCTGCACTCACCAGGTTCACCACTCTAAGGGGGAAAAACATAATATGAGAGTAGTGATTGGGTGATTAAGTAAATAAATAGATTGCTTTAGACAATGCATAATTTAAAGAATGATAGACAGTTAACCACCAAACTTTATTTCAATTTAGATGAAGCAGGTTGGCTCTGATTGGTCAAGACATCGCCCTGAGATTGAACAAGAGAATGGCTGGAACCTGTCATGTTGAGTTGTCTCTCTGGAGAGAAGGAGGTATACAAGGTAATGAGAGGGATGGATAGAGTCAATAGCCAGAGACTTTTCTCCAAGGCAGGACTGACTGGCACAAGGGGTCATAGTTTTAAGATATTAGGAGAAAGGTATAGAGGGGACATCAGAGGAAGGTTCTTTACGCAGAGAGTTGTGAATCATGGAATGCGTTGCCAGCGGTGGTGGTGGAAGAGGACTCATTAGGGACATTTAAGCGACTGCTGGACATAAACATGGATAGCAGTGAATTGAAGGGTGCACGCACAGGATAAGTTATTTTATTATGAGGGCCTGTTCTGGCTATGTTCTATGAGTTGAAACAGGCACAATTTTGTACATTCCCGATGAAGGGCTCCTGCCCAAAACGTCGATTCTCCTGCTCCTTGGATGCTGCCCGACCTGCTGTACTTTTCCAGCAACACACTCTCAACTCTGATCTCCTGCATTTGCAGACCTCACTGTCTCCACAATTTTGTACATGTTTTGTTTGCGCATAACAGGCTGGCTGTATTGAAAGTTTAGCATGCTCAACCGGGAACCACACCGCAAGCCTGATTGACTATTGTGATGGTGCTGCGCCTTTAAGAGAGCTGTGCTCTGTGCTGTGTTTATCTTGCAGAGGGGTTTGCCACAATGGGGTGACAGAAAATCTCCTTTAGACAAGAAGTTGGTAAACAGCATAGAGTTATTCCTGGGTATTTTTTTTTTAAATAAGATAAAGGAATCATGACTCAAAAAGACCCAGGAAGATTTTCAGTTTGATTTTCAGTTAGTTGAAGATTTCTGCTGACTGCTGAGCTAAAAGGTTGACATCCAAGCTGCCAACATGAAGCCTAAGATGAGACGCTTCCTCTTAAAAATCCAATTGGCAGCTTGTTTCTGTCTTCAGGACTGGAGAGGGGCAGCACCTGAGAACTAGAACTGCTTTACTGAATTGCACTCCTGCCAAAGGGTGCATTTTTGGGATGCTGCCTGTATTGGAACAGTTGAATATTAGTGATTTAATAATACATTACCTAGCAAACTATTTCAACACAGTTAATTTTTTTTTGTATTTTAACTGTGTTTCAAGGATAAAGTGTGTTTTATTAAACCTTAGAAGTGGAAATCAAATCACATCTGTCTTACACTTACTTTTAAGTATAAAAGTTGGGTCTAGGCCAACTCCTTTTGGGGATTCTAGTGAGGTCCAGAGTACTATCCTCAATTGAAAACAACAATGCTGGAGATTACAGTGGGTGAGGCAGACATAAAGACAGAGCAAGCTAATATTTTGAATCTGGATGACTCTTCTTCAGAGCTGAAGTGAAGTGTGGAGGGGACAGCATTTATTCTAGACTTTGGTTTGGGGGATAGTGGATGTAGGGTGCTTGTGGAGAAAAGATGTTGATAATTCAGATAAAGTGATTGGAATGTGAGAATGGCAGAATGATGATGTGTTTACCTGCCAGGCTTGAAAGGATAGACAGTCCCACTGGGATGGGGGGAGGGGAGAGAGAATATGATAACAGCATGAAACAGGCGAAGTGATGCATTTTGGAAGGTCGAACTCGAATGCTGAATATAGGATTAAAGACAGGATTCTTGGTAGTGTGGAAGAATAGAGGGATCTGGGTGTACATGTACATAGATCCCTCAAAGTTGCCACCTAAGTGGATAGGATTGTTAAGAAAGCATATGGTGTTTTGGCTTTCATTACTAGTGGGATCGAGTTTAAGAGCTGCGAGGTTTTGCTACAGCTCTATAGTCCCTGGTGAGACCATACTTGGAATATTTTGTCCAGTTCTGGTCGTCCTACTATAGGAAAGATAGAGAGGCTTTGGAGAGGGTGCAAAGAAGGTTTACCAGGATGCTGCCTGGACTGGAGGGCTTGTCTTATGAAGAAAGGTTAAAAAAGCTCGTACTTTTCTCTCTGGAGAGGAGGAAGAGAGGAGACCTGATCGAAGTAAACAAGATAGTGAGAGGAATAGATAGAGTCAATAGCCAGAGACTCTTTCCCAGGGCAGGATTGACAGGTATGAGGGGTCATAGTTTTAAGATATTAGGGGAAAGGTATAGAGGAGACATAATAAGAGGTAGGTTCTTTACGCAGAGAGTTGTGAATGCATGGAATGCGTGGCCAACTGTGGTGGTGGAAGCAGAGTCATTAGGGACATTTAAGTGACTGCTGGACAGGCACATGGACAGCAGTGAGTTGAGGGTTGCGTAGGTTAAGTTATTATATCTTACATTAGGATTAAACCGCGCCAAAGGGCCTGCTCTGTGCTGTTCTTTTCTATGTTCTATGTTCAATGTTCTAAGTAAAATTTCATAATTTGAAGATGTTGAACTCAGAACTAAGTCGAGAAGGCTGTAAAGTGCGTAGTCTGAAGATGAGATGTTGTTCCTCCAGTTTGTGATTCACTGGAACACTGCAATATGCTGAGGGCAGACACATGGTCCTGGGCAGGAGGCTGTGTTAAAATTACCAGATTCAGGAAGGCTGGGTTCCTGCTTGCACACAGACTGAAGGTGTTCTGCAAAGCAGTCACCCTGTCGGTGTTTGGTTTCTTCAACGTAAAATAGGTCACGTTGAGTGCAGTTAATACAATACACAAGATTGGAGTAGATACAAGTGAAAGTGGAGTCACCAGTAGACAGGGCAGTGAAGACGACTTTTGGCACACTGGCCCTCATCAGTCAGGGCACTGAATATGGAAATTGGGCAGTTACGTTGTAGTTGGTCAGAACGCACTTGGAATATTGTGTTCAGCTTTGGACACCTTGCTATCAGAAGGATGTTGTTAAACTGAAAAGAGTGCAGACAAGCCAGAACTTTTTTCTTTAGAGCATAGGAGTGGGGGATCCTATAGAAGTGTATAAGAACATGAGAGACATGGATAGGGTGAATGTACTCAGTCTTTTCCCAGAGTTGGAGAATTGAGGACGAGAGACTAGATTTCAGCCAAGTGCAGGGAAATGGGGTTAGCGTGGATGGACATTATGATCGGCATGGATGAGTTTGGGCCAAAGGGCTAGTCTCCGTGCTGTAGGTCTATATGACTCTAGGACTCTCTGTGTCTACCAGTTATTCCACTTTCAGATAACTAGAATTTCATCCATACCTACTCCAATCTTGTATATTGCATTCATTGCACTCAACATGGCCTACTCTACATTGGTGAAAACAACACAGGCAGGGTGACTGCTTTGCGGAACACCTTCGGTCTGTGAGCAAGCACAAACCCAGCCTTCCTGAATCTGGTCATTTTAACACAGCCTCCTGCCCATGTGTCTGCCTTCAGCATGTTGCAGTGTTCCAGTGAATCACAAACTGGAGGAACAACATCTCATCTTCAGACTAGGCACTTTACAGCCTCTGGACTTTATATATAGAGTTCAACACCTTCAAATCATGAAATTTTAATTGTTACATTCTATTATCATATTCTTTTTCCCCCAGAGTTAGGGATTCAAGGACTAGAGAGCATCAGTTTAAGGTTAAAGAGGAAAGAATAAGAGGGAACCTGAGGGGCAACTTCTTTACACAGAGAGTGGTACACATATGGAAAGAGCTGCCAGCAGAAGTTTTTGAGGCAGGTACATTAACAACATTTAAAAGGCATTTGGACAAATACGTGGATAGGAAAGGTTTAGAAGGATTTCAGCCAAGTGTAGGGAAATAGGGTGAGCGTGGATGGACATTTTGATCAGCATAGACGAGTTTGGGCCAAAGGGCTTGTCTCCGTGCTGTAAGTCTGTGTGACTCTAGGACTCTCTCTGACCTGGAAAGTCCATTTAGGCCCTTGGATGGTGATCAGGGAAGAGGTAAAGGGGCAGGTGTTGCACCTCCTGCGGTTACATGGGAAGGTGCTGTAGGGAGTGGGTGGTGGTGATGGTGGTTGTGGAACGGGCTAGGCTGTCCCAGAGTGAACGATCCCTGCAAAATCCAGATCGGGGGAGCAAGGGTTGTGGCGTTCTGCTGGAGTTGTCTGAAATGGTGGAGAATGATCCTTTGAATGCAGAGCCTGGTGGGATGAAAAGTTAGGCAAAGGGGAATCCGATCATGCTGTTATCATGGGCGGCACGGTGGGCGGCACGGTGGCACAGTGGTTAGCACTGCTGCCTCACAGCGCCAGAGA
>NC_057733.1:296789-314502 GCF_004010195.1 Chiloscyllium plagiosum
GGTATGGGTGGGTTGCGCTTCGGCGGGGCGGTGTGGACTTGTTGGGCCGAAGGGCCTGTTTCCATACTGTAAGTAATCTAATCTAATCTAATCTTTATCAGTGATAGGATGGGGCAACGGTGGAATCACAGGTGACAGGTCGAGGGCCCTGTCAACTGCAGTGAGTGGAAAACCACAATCATGGAAGAAGCAAGCCATGTCAGCAATGCTGTTTTGGAAGGTGGCATCACCTCAAGACATGTGATGTAGGTGAAGGAACTGGGAGAATGGGATGGAATCCTTGCAGGATGTGGGGTGTGACTGTGATACTACAGAGTTAATTTGCTCTGCAGACCTGCGTGAAATTGAATGCCCCAGGGGTAGGATGGCGACTCTTTGTCTTATATGTGGAATGTGGGAGGTTTACACCCCCGTACCTTGCAATTTAGGGATAGAACATAGTGCATAGAAAACAGGCCCCTTCAGCCCTCAATGTTGTGCCAATCTGTGAAATTAATCTGATTCCCACATCTAACCTACACCGTTGCATTATTATTCATATGTATGCCCAATGCCCATTTAAATGCCCTAAACGTCAGCAAGTCTACTACTGTTGCAGGTAGGCCGTTCCACGCCCCTACTACTCTGAGTAAAGAAACTCCCGATATCTGTCCTATATCTATTACCCCTCAATTTAAAGCTATGTCCCCTCATGTTAGCCTTCACCATCTGAGAAAAAAGGCGCTCACTGTCCATCCTATCTAACTCTCTGATTATCTTATATGCTTCGATTATGTCATCTCTCAACCTCCTTCTCTCCAACAAAAACCAGCCTCATTCCTTCAGCCTTTCCTCGTAAGACCTTCCATACCAGGCAACATTGTAGTTAATCTCCTCTGAACCCTTTCCAAAGCTTTTACATTCTTCCTATAAAGCAGTAACCAGAACTGCACACAAAACTCCAGGTGCGACCTTACCAGTGTCTTGTACAGCTGAAGCATGACCTCGTAGCTCTGAAACTCAATCCCTCTACCAATAAATACAAACACACCATATGCCTTCTTAACAACCTGGGTGGCAACTTTCAGGGATTTATGTAGCTGGACACAGATCTCTCTGCTCATCTACACTGCCAAGAATATTACCATTAGCCCAGTACTCTGCCTCCTTGTTATTTCTTCTGAAGTGAACTACCTCTCACTTTTCCGCATTAAACTCCATTTGCCACCTCTCCACCTTGCACTGCATCTTATCTATGTCCCTCTGTAACCCACATCATCATTCGGCACTATCCACAACTCTGCATACCTTAGTATCATCCGCAAATTTACTAACCCATCCTTCTACTCTCACATCCAGGTCAATTATAAAAATGACAAACAGCAGTGCCCCAAACACAGATCCTTACAGCACACCACCAGTAACTGAGCTCCAGGATGAACATTTCCCATCAACCACCACCCTCTGTCAACCAATTTCTGATCCAAACCACGAAATCACCTTCAATCCCAAAGCCCATATTTTGTGTAATAGCCTAACGTGTGGAACCTTATCAAACACCTTACTGAAATCCATATGTACCACACCAACCGCTTTACCCATATCCACCAGTTTGGTTACCTTCTCAAAGAATTCAATAAGGTTAGTTAGGCACAAAACAGTGTTGAATATCTCTAATCAAATTATTCCTTTCCAGCTCAGTACAAATCCTATCCCTTATAACCTTTTCCAACACCATACCCACAACTGAAGTAAGGCTCACTTGCCTATAATTATCAGGATTGTCTCGACTCCCCTTCTTAAACAAGGGAACAACATTTGCTATCCTCCAGTCTTCTGGCATTCTCCTGTCCACAATGAAGACACAAAGATCAAAGACAAGCGCTGTGCAAACTCCTCTCTGGCATCTCAGAGAATCCAAGGATAAATCCCATCCAGCCCAGCGGTCTTAACTATTTTCAGATCTTCTAAAATTGCTAAAATCTCCTCGTTTTCAACCGCAACCCCATCTAATCTTGTAGCCTGTACCTCCGTATTCTCACTAACATTGCCATTTCCAATGGGAATACTGACGAAAAGTATTCATTAAGCGCTTCCCCTATGTCCTCAGATTCCACACACAACTTTCCACTACCAACTTTGATTGGCTCTAATCTTACACTAGTCATTCCATTATTCCTGATATACCTATGAAGGCCTTAGGGGTTTTCCTTGATCCTATCCGCCAACAACTTCTCATGTCCCCTCCTGGCTCTTCTTAACCCTCTCTTTAGATTTTTTCTGGCTAACGTACAACTCTCAAGCCCCCAAACTGAGCCTTCAAGCCTCATCCTCACATCAGTCTTCTTCATCCTCTTGACAAGAGTTTCAACTTTGCTAGTAAACCATGGTCCCTCTCTCGACATCCCTGCCTGATAGATACATACTTATCAAGGACCCGCAGTAGCTGTTATAGAGTCATCGAGTCACAGAGATGTACAGCATCTCATCCATAACGACCACCTACCAGCATCCGGCCCATATCCCTCCAAACCCTTCCTATTCATTTACGCATCCAGATGCCTTTTAAATGTTGCAATTATACGAGCATCCACCACTTCCTCTGACAGCTCATTCCATACACATACACCCTCTGCGTGAAAATGTTACCCCTTAGGTTTCTTTTATATCTTTCCCCTCTCACCCTAAACCTATGCCCTCTAGTTCTGGACTCCCCCACCCCAGGGAACAGACTTTGTCTATTTATCTTATCGATGCCCCTTATGATTTTATAAACCTCTATACGGTCACCCCTCAGCCTCCAACGCTCCAGGGAAAACAGCCCCAGCCTGTTCAACCTCTCCCTATAGCTCAAATCCTCCAAACCTGGCAACATCCTTGTAAATCTTTTCTGAACCCTCTCAAGTTTCACAACATCTTTCCAATAAGGAAGGAGACCAGAAATGCACATAATATTCCAAAACTGGCCTAACCAATGTCCTGTACAGCAGCAATATGATCTCCCAACTCCTGTACCCAATAGTCTGACCAATAAAGGAAAGCATACCAAACGCCTTCTTCACTATCCTATCTGTCTGGAGCAATACTTTTAAGGAGCTATGAACCTGTACGCCATGGTCTCTTTGTTCAGCAACACTCCTTAGGACCTTACCATTAAGTGTATAAGTCCTGCTAAGATTCGCGTTCCCAAAATGCAGCATCTCGCATTTATTTAAATTAAACTCCATTTGCCACTTCTCAGCCCGTTGGCCCATTTGATCAAGATCCTGTTGTAATCTGAGGTAACCTTCTTCACCTGTCCACCACACTTCCAATTTTGGTGTCATCTGCAAACTTACTAACTGTACCTCTTATGCTCACATCCAAATCATTTATATAAATGATGAAAAGTAGTGGACCCAGCACTGGTCCTTGTGGCACTCCACTGGTCACAGGCCTCCAGTCTGAAAAACAACCCTCCACCACAACCCTCTGTCTTCTACCTTTGAGCCAGTTCAGTATCCATAAGGCTAGTTATCTCTTTATTCCATAAGATATAACTTTGCTAACCACTCTTCCATGGGGAACCTTGTTAAATGCCTTACTTAAGTCCATATAGATCAGGTTCACCATTCTGCCCTCACCAATTCTCTTTGTTATTCTTCAAAAAACTCAATCAAGTTTGTGAGACATGATTTCCCACGCACAAAGCCATGTTGACTATCCCTAATCAGTCCTTGTCTTTCCAAATACATGTACATCCTGTCTCTCATGATTCCCTCCAACAACTTGTCCACCACTGACATCAGGCTCACCAGTCTATAGTTCCCTGGCTTGTCCTTACCATGTTTCCTAAATAATGACACCACCTTAGCCAACCTCCAGTCTTCTGGTACTTCAGCTGTGACTATTGATAATACAAATATCTCAGTAAGAGGCCCAGCAATCACTTCCCTAGCTTCCCAGAGTTCTCGGGTACGTCTGATCAGGTCCTGGGGATTAATCCACTTTTATGTGTTTCAAGACATTTAGCACTCTGTAATATGGACATTTTTCAAGATGTCACCATCTATTTCCCTACATTCTATATCTTCCATATCCTTTTCCACAATAAATACGGATGCAAAATACTCGTTTAGTATCTCCACCATCTCCTGAGGCTCCACACAAAGGCTGCCTTGCTGATCTTTAAGGGGTCTTATTCTTTCCCTAGTTACTCTTTTGTCCTTAATGTATTTGTAAAAACCTTTTGGATTCTCCTTAAATCTATTTGCTAAAGCTATCTCATGTCCCCTTTTTGCCCTCCTGATTTCCCTCTTAAGTATACTCCTACTGCCTTTATACTCTAAGGATTTATTTGATCTATCCTGTCTATACCTTCCTTCTTTTTCTTAACCAAACCCTCAATTTCTTAGTCATCCAGCATTCCCTACACCTACCAGCCTTTCCTTTCACTCTAACAGGAATATAATTTCTCTGGGCTCTCGTTATCTTATTTCTGAAGGCTTCCCATTTTCCAGCTGTCCTTTTACTGTGAATATTTGTCCCCAATCAGCTTTTGAAAGTTATTTTAAGTTAGCTTTCCTCCAATTTAGAACTTCAACTTTTAGATCTGGTCTATCCTTTTCCATCACTGTTTTAAAACCAATAGAATTATGGTCGTTGCCCCAAAGTGCTCCCCCACTGACACCTTGCTCACCTGCCCTGCCTTAATCCCCAAGATTAAGTCAAGTTTTGCACCTTCTCTCGTAGGTACATCAACATATTAACTCAGAAACTTTTCTTTACAAATTCCTCTCCATCTAAACCCTTAACACTATGGCAGCCCCAGTCTATGTTTGGAAAGTTATTGCAACATTTAAGAGGCATTTGGATGGGTATATGAATAGGAAGGGTTTGGAGGGATATGGACTGGGTGCTGGCAGGTAGGATCCGTCCTTCTTGTACAGGTCACTTTTACCCCAGAAGAGATTCCAATGATCCAAAAATGTGAAGCTGAGCAAAAATGCAGGGAGCTGGTGGTATCACTGTGCATCCTCCATGAAAACCCTGTAAAAGAAGTTTACAAAATCTAAGACTGGAAGTCCAAACAGAAGATTTGATGAGACAAATGTTATTTCAGGAATAACTGTATGCAATTCTGATCACCACATTAAAGGAAGAGTATACCTGGACTATAGAGGGTGCAGAGCAATGTACAAGGATACTGTCTGGGCTGGAATGTCTGACCTATGAGGAAAGATTAGATTAAGACTGTTTTGTAGGCGGCACGGTGGCACAGTGGTTAGCACTGCTGCCTCGCAGCGCCAGAGACCCGGGTTCAATTCCCGACTCAGGCGACTGACTGTGTGGAGTTTGCACGTTCTCCCCGTGTCTGCGTAACCTGGTGTTGTGTGATTTTTAACTATGTAAGATTATGAGGGGCAGAGAAAGTAACTCATTTTTCCGGTTAGCATCTGTCTGGTCAACACCAGGGGACATAAATTTAATTTGAAGCAGAAGACGAAGAGGAGGGTTGAGGACTTATGACCAATATTTATTTTTATTTCTGTTTGTTCTGTGTAAATCCTTCTCTTCTAAACCCCTTTAAAAGCCTATAACTGTCAATATAAACGAAACAAAGAACTGCGGAGGCAGGAAGGTTCAGAGAAATGATGAAAAAAAAAATCAAAACTTCAGAAGCAGATTCACTAAACTCGAAACATTAATTACGTTTCCTTCTCACGAATGCTGAGTCTCGCCAGCAACGTGTGATATTGTTTGTAATTACCCTCCTCTCTGTCTCCATTCTGAACAATGGCGGAGTGGTGCAGCCAACACCTCCCGCTCATTCCTCTACAAAGATGGTGACCAGCCGTCACCCCCAGGCCCGGCGACTGCAACAATGCCTGGAGCCATCGTCCTGAACGTGGGAGCGAAAGGTTTGTGGATTACACAAGATGCTCATAAATGTCTCTGTCTATCCGCTTGATCCATCCTCTTCCTTCCTCATTCGGAACACTCTGCACATTGCTATCACCACCGGCCATGCGCCTGCGTATTGCTCTCTCTCATATACACTAGTGAATGCTGAGACCACATGCTATTGAAAGTACGCGTTAGTAGATTCGGATTCGGTTTAGAATATGGGATGGAGAATGGAAATACATAAATAATAATGTCGGGACATCAATCTGATATCATTCTGAGCCAGAGACAGATTTGAGACTGCTGTGTCAGAAATATTAGAGGAGGAAGACTCCAATCAACTCCTCAATTCTCTGCTGGCTCTTTAAATAAGCATCTCACTTCATAACATTCTTCTGCCTCTCCTCTTTATTCCACCCGTTCTTCCTTTTCACATAAGAATCCAATACCCTTGAATGACTGGATTGAAATTGCCCCACTATACCCTCAGGGAGGGCAAGCTAGACTCCAGCTATTCATTGCCCAAGAAGGCTTTCTTGCAAATCAGTTTAGCTTTGACCAATTAATTGATATCTACACTCTTGTTCCCAATATATTCACCAGTTGGAACAGTTTGTCCTTATTGACTCTGTCCAGAATATTGTCATCAGATATCCTCTTATAAAAGCAAAATACAGCTTTGTTGTCTCTTCGGAGAATAGTCCCATAAAGGGTGGTTCAGTCAGAAACTCTCATAATATTGAGTAAGTCTCTAGATATTCACTTAGTTTGCCATACCCTCTAAGGTTATGGCCATGGCTGAAAAATGAGATTGTGTAGTCAAATCTTTACTGACCAACGTGAATGTTAAATTTGACTGCCATTTACCCCTATCCACTTCACCAACAAATATTTTAAAGTTCTATACGATATTCCACAGTTTATCATAGTTTCAAGTTTCATATGATCTGCAAGTTTTATAATAGTGCCCTGTACAAGCAGAGGGTTTGTGTAATAGAGGGAGGTTGAATAGTATGGGACTTTTTTCCACTGGAACGTCGGACGCTGCAGGATGACCTTACAGAGATTTGTAAAATCATTAGTGGCATGGATAGCCAAAGCTGTTTTTCTAAGCTAGGGAATCTAAAATTAGAGAGCATAAAATTAAGGTGAGAGGGGAAGGATTTAAAAAGGACCTGAGGGGTAACTTTTTCATGTAGAAATACATGCATGTATAGAACATCTACCAGAGGAAGTAATGGACGCAAGTACAATTATCACTTTTAGAAGTAATGTTGAATAGGAAGGGTTTGCAGGGTTATGGGCTGAATGCTGGCAAATAGGAATAGGCCAGATAGGGATGTCTGGTTGGTGCGGATGAGTAGGATCAAAGAGCCAGCTTTTGTGCTGTATAACTCTGACAGAAAATGTTTGACGGACATTAATTTTGACTTAAGTTTACAATGGAGTTGCCATTGCTTTACCTGATGTATATTTAAATGGCTTGCTTGTATAGGGAGGAGAAAGTGAGGACTGCAGATGCTAGAGATCAGAGCTTAAAAATGTGTTGCTGGAAAAGCGCAGCAGATCAGGCAGCAAAAAAAGGAACAGGAGAATCGACGTTTCGGGCATAAGCCCTTCTTCACACCCTCCTCATTTTATGCCCTCTAATTTTAGATTCCCTAGCTTAGAAAAACAGCTTTGGCTATCCATGCCACTAATGATTTTACAAATCTCTGTAAGGTCATCCTGCAGCGTCCGACGTTCCAGTGGAAAAATGTCCCATACTATTCAACCTCCCTCTATTACACAAACTCTCAAAAATTGGTCTGAACACACATTTTGCATATATTAATGCTGTTGCTCCTTAATTAACCAACAATTTTTCAGGTAATTATTAATTTTGTCCTAAATTGATTTTCTCAGTTTCCAAACAATCAACACTGAGCTGACCTGTCTGGAGTTACTGGACTTACCTTGGACAAGGGTGCAACCAAGGCTTCAACAAGTCAAAGTAAAACTGCAAAGTTATGGCCAGTGCCTGTACAGTTTTCACACTCAGTCAATATCTTAGATGTCTTAGAAATCTATTGTTATTATGGGGACCAGGTACCTTCTTCATGTCAAATAAATAGCAATTATTCATTGCGAATATAGATTTACTTGCAGTCAATAGGATTGATTTATGCAATGATGGTACCAGGAGAGAGACAATTTCCTGTTTTAGTGTTGCACCTGCCACACACTGTGTTTTAAATCTTATATCTACCAAAAGAACTGCGAGTCGACTCTTAATAATAATAAAAAATAATAATATTTTATTTATTTAACATAATTAATACTGTAACAACAAAATACACTATAAACTAACAATTTACACTGTAAAGCTATCTTGTGCTTTAACTTAAATCTGAGTGATCATATACCACTACACTAGAACTTGGCCTTGTTCCATGTGGTGATGTCATCTGGTCTTCTCCTCATGATCTCAGGGGTGCCTTCTCTTCTCAATTACAGCACTCAAGTTACCGTCCTGAGCTTGGTGTTGCAGTGATTCTTATACACCAATGTCTTTATGGCTTTTTGGGGGGGTGCTCACCATTCACTAATGGATCAATCAAGCTCAATCATCCTGATTGATCGGATCCAACCAGGCTTTGGCATGTGATGGAAGAGAGGTCCTTATTACACCCCTATTCCTGGAGGTGCTGAACATACATAGCCTGCTCCAAATAAGGGTGTGAGGCACCCCAGTGTCTAGTAGACACGTCAATGTCTCCGATCGCCCTGAGGATAACATTCCATTGACTCTATTCAAACATAAATCCAGATGTGTATTGTAGGATCTGCAGCTATCGGGTTATTTGCAAACTGTCTGTTGGTAGCTGTAACCTGTCTAGATTCTGCAGCATGTTTATTAGTACAGTCACTTTGGTTAAGGCTTGCCTTAGATTCCCAGGATGCCTTAATCATTGTCCAATCTTTGTAATGACATCATAAATTCATCATTTTGAACAACCCGTTCGGCCATAGTCCCTCCTCTTGATCCTGAACATGGACCACATAATCTAAGACCAATCTCTGTGCAGTGACTACACAACCATCCAGGGTCAAGCAAAGGGCAACATATTCTTAAATAACCAAACTGTTAAAGAGAACATATGAGAAAAATTGATTATTACCCAAGATCAGGAAACATAGTAAGCTAAATTAGGTAAAACATCAGAGAAATGAACAAATGCAAAACAAATTCATAATGAAAAATAAGATGGAAAAGCCAAACAAGCATCATAAAGTGTGGAGTTTGCACATTCTCCCCGTGTCTGTGTGGGTTTCCTCCGGGTGCTCCGGTTTCCTTCCACAGTCCAAAGATGTGCAGGCCAGGTGAATTGGCCATGTTAAATTGCCAATGGTATTGGGTGTGTTAGTCAGAGGGGGGGTGGGTTGCTCTTCGGAGGGCTGGTGTGGACTTGTTGGGCCGAAGGGCCTCCTTCCACACTGTAGGAAATCTAATCTAATCTAATCTAAAAAAATCACAAGAAAAATCATAATGCAAAATTGAGCAAACATTATAGAACATTTCATATACAATGATAACTAAGATTCAATCGGCTTAATCAAATATTTACAATGTCAACACAGTGTTCCATAAGCTTGGGGAGACCATGAGTGGGGTGTCTAGGTTGTTTGTTCTTCCACAGGGCAAATTTCACAGTGAGGTTGGTGAGGCATGCGCCCCGGGCATCAGTTCTCCTGCTCCTCGGATGCTACCTGGCCTGCTGTGCTTTTCCAGCACTACATGCTCCAATTATTTGTTGATTTATATCCTCCCTCACTGTGTAGCTACTGTTTGAGAATCTATACACTACTTCTACCAGTGTCTTCTACCCTTTGGTATATCATCCAAGTCTAGATCATCTCTCACAAATGTCCTCATTTCATTTCTTATTAAGAGTTCTACCCCACCATCTTTTCCTTTCCGCCTGTACTTCCAATAGCTCAAATTTCCCTGAATGCCAAGTTCCCAGTTTGGATCTCCTGGTAGCCATGTCTCAATAAAGAGTGCAAAATTACATCCATGGATCTTGGTTTGCATCATCAGTTCATCTACCTTATTCCAAATTCTTTGTGCATTACGATACAAAGCCTTTAGGCTTGCGTGTTTTGCCTTTTTCAATCATCCTAACACTTTTGTGTATGGTGGCCCTATTTTGTCTCTCACCTTTGATTACCCTGCCTACTTTTTTTTGTAAATTGCTGTTCTTCCTTTTATTACTGTCCTTTTTTCTATTTCATTTAACACCCAGCCGAGGTTCCCTCACCCATCCCCCAGTTATTCTAGTTTAAATCTGTCCCAACCACAGTAACAAATTTTTGTTCCAAAACATTAGTCTTGGTCTTGCCCAGGTGTAACCTGTCCAGTTTGTATTGGTCCCACCTCCCCCAGAACCAGTCTCAACGTCCCTAGCTTCTGAAATCCTCTATCTTGCATCATCTTTCAGCCGCACATTCAAGTGATATTTCTGCTATTTCTACTTTGGCCAGCATGTGGCACTAGAAGTAATCCTGAGATCATATATTTGAGGTACTACGTTCCAACTTGGGTCTTACGTCCCTACATTCAGCTTTTAGGACATCATCTATTTGTTATTGACATCATTGGTACCACAACCAATGGCTTCCCCAAATAACATCCAAAGCAGTAGATCTGATTTGCAGGGCAATAGCAACTGCTGTCCTTGTCTAGTCCTCTTACTCTGCTTGGTGGTCACTTGTTCCCTTTCTGCATGTGGAGGCTTTGTCTGCAGTGTGACCACCTCTCTGTGGATGCTATCCATGATAATCTCAGCTTCACAGATATTCCACAGTGTTCCAACGATGGCTTTAGTTCCGAAACCTAGGCTTCCAGGCGCTGTAGCTGGAGGCACTTGCTGCACACATGCTGACCACAAGCACTAGCTTCCCATGAAGAGAAGCAAACCTTTGGATTAAACTTTTAAAAGGCTTTTAAAGCCATGTAATATGAACTACTTTATAACCCTCTTCCTTTGGCCTTGTTAAAACATCACATAGTCCTTTACAAACTCTAAACCACAAAATAAGGACTTTACAAACTTATAACAAGCAAAACAAGTACTGTAGTACAAATACTCACCATTTGTACTCACCAGTCAGTAGTTTCCAGTTCCCCTGTGTCATTTTTGAATCCTGACATCACTTCAGGAGCTGTACCTCTGGACTGAATGCTGCCCACATGGAATATTGCTTACAGTTCTGGTCGCTGCATTATAGAAAGATATGGAAGCATTGGAAAGGGTGAAGAGGAGATTTACCAAGATGTTGCTTGGTGTGGCAGGAAGGTCTTATGAGGAAAGGCTGAAGGACTTGAGGCCTTTTTTGTTAGAACGAAGAAGGTTGAGAGCTAACTCAACAGAGACATATAAGATGATCAGAGGATTAGATAGGGTGGACAGTGAGAGTCTTTTTCCTATAATGGTGATGGCTAACATGAGGGGAAATAACTTTAAATTCAGGGGTGATCGAAATAGGGCAGAGATCAGAAGTAGTTTCTTTACTCAGAGAGTAGTAAGGGCGTGGAACGTCCAGCCTCCAGCAGTAGTAGACTCATCACATTTAAGGCATTTAAATGATCATTGGCTAAACATATGGATGATAATTGAATAGTATAGGTTAGATGGGCTTCAGATAGGTTTCACAGGTTGGCACAACATCGAGGGCCAAAGGGCCTGAACTGCGCTGTTATGTTCTATGTTCTATGTGTACCAGGGTAACCAGAATTAGCAACAGATGTGACACAAGACAGACCCAGGAATGGATTTGTATGTTGGAGCCTCAGTCCTAGAAATACTCCCACCAAGTCATTACGTTGATTTCCCTTATTCACTCTTTGACATCATTGTCCTGCTGTACTACCTTGGTGAATGTTCTATGGGCTGTGGCCAACTGGGTTTGGATTTGATATAACTCCTCTGGTAGGAATTGGAAACCAATGTCGTACTTCTCCAGATGTTCTCCCAGTGATTGCTGGAGTTCCTCACTCACAATGAATTCACCCTCTCCCTTTTATAGTTTCATAGTTTCAAAGTAATAGGAACAGGAGTGGGTAATTTGGCCCGTCGACCCTGCTCTGCCATTCATTAAGATCATGGCTGATCTATCCATCGTCTCAGCTCCTTCTACCTGCATTATCCACATAGCCCTTAATTCCCCAAACATGCAAAAAGCCATCCAACTGTGTTTTGAATATATGTAATGAAGCTGCCTGTACTGCTTCCTTTGGCATAGAATTCCATAGATTCACTACTCTCTAGGGAAAGCAGTTCCTCCTCATCTCTATCCTAAATGTACTCCCTCTATTCTTGAGGCCCCGACTCCTAGTCTCACCCATCAGCGGAAACAATGTTCCTGCTTTTATCTTATCTATCCCTTTCATAATTTTACATGTTTCTATAAGATCCCCTCTCATTCTTTTAAATTTTAGTGAGTACAGTCCAAGATGGCTCAACCCCTCTTCATTGGGTAGCCCCCTCATCTCCGGAATCAACCTGGTGACCCTCCTCTGCACCACCTCCAAAGCCAGTATATCTTTCCTCAAGTAACAAGACCAGAACTGCACACAACACTCCAGGTGCAGCCTCACCAACACCTTGTACAACTGCAGCAGAACATCCCTGCTCTTAAATTCAATTCTTCTAGCAATGAAAGCCAAAATTCCATTTGCTTTCCTGATAAGGTGCTGCACCTGCAAATCAACTTTTAGCAATTCATGTACAAGCACTCCTAAGTGCACAATATTGCACAATAGCATACTGCAATATTTCACAATTTAAATTATACTCTGACCTACAACATTTCATTCCAAAGTGGATAACCTCACATCTACCAACATTGTACTCCATTTGCCAGACCCTTGCCCATTCACTTAAACCTCTCTGCAGACTCTTCACATCTCTGCACAGTCTGCCTTTCCACTCAATTTAGTGTCATTAGCAAACTTGAATATGTTACACTCGATTTCCTCTTCCAAATCATTTATACGTATCATGAACAGTTGTGGGCCCAACACTGACCCCTGTGGTGCCCCACTCGCCACTGATCTCCAACCAGAGAAACAGCCATTTCTCTCAATTGGCTTTCTATTGGTTAACTAGTCCTCCATCCACGTTAGTACATTCCCCGCAACTCCATACATTCTTGTCTTATGGATGAGTCTTTTAATTGGCACCTTTTCGAATGCCTTCTGGAAATGCAAGTAGACAACATCCACCTGTTACCTTCCATCCACTATGTGTGTTACATCCTCAAAGAACTCCAGTAAGTTTGTTAAACATGACCTTCCTTTCCATGAATCCATGTTAGTTCCTAATGGAACTCTTTCCACCCAGCTGTCTCACTATTTCTTCTTTAATGATAGCCTCCAGCATTTCCTGACTACACTTGTTAAGCTAACTGGCCTATAGTTACCTTGTTTTTACCTACACCCTTTTTAAAGGAATGGTTGAAGGGCTTTTGCCTGAAACGTCGATTCTCCTGCTCCTCGGATGCTGCGCGACCTGCTGCTTTTCCAGCACCACACATCTTTTGCTGTGAAGGCTGACACAAAATAGTTATTCAAGGCCTCGGCCGTTTCAGCATTACCCAAAATTAATTCCCCTTTCTCATCCTGCAAGGGACCTATGTCCACTTTAGCCACCTTTTTTTTCCTTTTCATATATTTACAAAAACTTCTCCTAACTGTTTTTATATTTTGTGCTAATTTGCATTCATAATCTATGTTTCCCTTCTTTATTGCTTGCTTCATAGTTCTTTGTTGCTTTTGAAAGTTTCCCAATCTTTCTGTTTCTCATTACTAAATAAAGAACAAAGGACAAAGAACATTACAGCACAGGAACAAGCCCTTCAGCCCTCCAAGCCTACGCCAATCCAGATCCTCTATCTAAACCTGTCGCCCATTTTCCAAGGATTTGTATACCTCTGCTTAAATGATGTTATTGTGCTCACGTCTACCACCTCCACTGGTAATGCATTCCAGGCACCCCCACACTCTGCGTAAAGAACTTTCCATGGATATCTCATTAAACTTTCCCCCGCTCACCTTGAACTTATGACCCCTAGTAATTGAGTCTCACAGTCTGGGAACAAGCTTCTTGCTATCCACCCTGTCTATACCGCTCATGATTTTGTAGACCACAATCAGGTCTCCAAAGCATCCATATCGTTTTGGTAATGTGGCGACCAGAAGTCTACATAGTATTCCAAATGTGGCTGAACCAAAGTCCTATACAACTGTAACATGACCTGCCAATTCTTGTACTCAATACCCCATCCAATGAAGGAAAGCATGCCGTATGCCTTCTTGATCACTCTATTGACCTGTGTTGCCACCTTCAGGGTACAATGGACCTGAACACCCAGATCTCTCTATACATCAATTTTCCCCAAGGCTTTTCCATACACCATATAGTTCACTCTAGAATTGAATCTTCCAAAATGCATCACCTCACGTTTGCCCAGATTGAACTCCATCTGCCATTTCTCCACCTAAGTCTCCAATCATCGAAATTCTGCTGCATTCTCTGACAGTCCTCTTCACTATCTGCTCCTCCCCCATTCTTAGTGTCATCTGCAAACTTACTAATCAGAACACCTATACCTTCCTCCAGATCATTTATGTATATCACAAATGACAGTGCTCCCCCAGCACGAATCCCTGTGGAACACCATTGGTACTCTTGACTACTTTGTAAGCCCGAGCTTTTAATTGGATGCCTTCCTTTATTTCGTTGGTTATCCAAGGCTGGCTCTTCCTACCCTTGCTATCCTTGTTTTTGACCAGAATATACTTTCCTTGAGCACTGTGAAAAATCTCTTTAAAAGTCTTCTACTGTTCCTCAACTGTTCCAACATATAACTTGTGTTCCCAGTCTAATTTAGCCAACTCCTCCCTCATCCCATTATAGTCTCCCTTGTTTAGGTATAACACCCTGATTTTAGATGATACTATTTTACCCTCCATTTGTATCGGAAATTTGATCATATTATGACCACGTTTTTCGAAAGGATTCTTAACTACGTGATCATTAATTTTACCTTTCTCATTACACAGGACCAGATTTCAGATTGCACACTCCCTTGTAGGTTTGGTAACCATCTGTTCAAGAAAGTTATCACATATGAGTTCTATGAACTCTTCTTCAAGATTGCCTCTACCGACTTGATATGTTTACTTATCAATTGAGTTGGGCCTATCCTGGCAGGTATGTGTGGTCTAATACAGCAGATGGTGTTGGTGATATTACCTTGGGCTGTCCCATTCTGATATTGCTAAGTGAAGTTGTGAGGCAATATGACTCTTCTCCCCTGTACGCTGCTTGGATTATGTCAGTGTCCATATTGTGAGCCTCTATGGGTCAATTCAGACTGGTGTTCGTCTTGAAGCCACACAGTGGGTGTTCATTCAAATAAATTGGGTACAGGCATATTATCACTGTATTAGTTTATTGACACTCATTTAAAGTCATGCCTATGAGTCTCCCTTCCTTCTTGACTACATACAGTAAGGTACTATCATATCTTATCCGAAAACACTCCTAGATGGTGTCTATATTTTCTACTTCAAACTCCAATTCTGTCGTCCATGATTACCATCCCTAAAACTTTCCCAGAAGAGTCCTTTTATAGTCATCGTTGAACCAGACTTTTCCCTGAATAAACATGCTATCTGTTCATCGTTTACTGGAACCTGTCCCTGTTTTTATGATGTGGAGGTTGAATCCCTCTGTTAATTAAAACCAAACATCCAGAAAAGCTTACCTCACCTCATAATCTGTCAAAATGTGCAGGAGTGACAAGAACTCCTAATTTCCACTATTTAAAGAAAAAATAACAATTTATTTTCCTCATTCTACCAGTGAACACTAAACAAAACTATTAACAAACTAAACACTCTTTCTCTTAACTGAACATAATCCTATTAATATGTTGTTTTAATAACACACTCATTAATCATTACATTAACTTAATCTCAAGTCCACACAGTCTCTGTCTTCTCTACTGTCCTCAACCCTCCATTTGCTGATCGCCCTGGTCTGCTTCTTTCTTTTTCACTGTGATTATGTTTCATTGGAAGAGGTACCTTTTGATGTAGCGTGCCTTCTAATTTTTTTTAAAAGTAAGATTTTAGATGGGCAGTTAGAACATAGGATAGTAAAACCATTCAGCACTCGATGTTTGGCGAACCTTTTATCCAAGTGTAGAGGACCCAGGGAGACAGTGAGGAAAGAGATTGATCTGAGACAGGTACAGCTGAGAACAGAAGTGAGTCAAACGGTCAGGGCAGGCAGAGACAAGGTAGGACTAATAAATTAAACTGCATTTATTTCAATGCAAGGGGCCTAACAGAGAAGGCAAATGAACTCAGGGCATGGTTAGGAACATGGGACTGGGATATCATAGCAATTACGGAAACATGGCTCAGGGATGGGCAGGACTGGCAGCTTAATGTTCCAGGATACAAATGCTACAGGAAGGATAGAAAGGGAGGCAAGAGAGGAGGGGAGTGGCATTTTTGATAAGGGATAGCATTACAGCTGTGCTGAGGGTGGATATTTCCGGAAATACATCGAGGGAAGTTATTTGGGTGGAAATGAGATATAAGAAAGGGATGATCACCTTATTAGGGTTGTATTATAGACCCCCCAATAGTCAGAGGGAAATTGAGAAACAAACTTGTAAGGAGATCTCAGCTATCTATAAGAATAATAGGGTAGTTATGATAGGGGATTTTAACTTTCCAAACATTGACTGGGACTGCCATAGTGTTAAGGGTTTAGATGGAGAGGAATTTCTTAAGTGTGTACAAGACAAGTTTCTGATTCAGTATGTGGATGTACCTACTAGAGAAGATGCAAAACTTGACCTACTCTTGGGAAATAAGGCAGGGCAGGTGACTGAGGTGTCAGTGGAGGAGCAGTTTGGGGCCAGCTATCATAATTCTATTCGTTTTAAAATAGTGATGAAAAAGGATAGACCAGATCTAAAAGTTGAAGTTCTAAATTGGAGAAAGGCCAGTTTTGATGGTATTAGGCAAGAACTTTCAAAAGCTGATTGGAGGCAGATGTTCGCAGGTAATGGGATGGCTGGAAAATGGGAAGCCTTCAGAAATGAGATAACAAGAATCCAGAGAAAGTATATTCCTGTCAGGGTGAAAGGGAAGGCTGGTAGGTGTAGGGAATGCTGGATGACTAAAGAAATTGAGAGTTTGGTGATGAAAAAGAAGGAAGCATATGTGAGGTATAGACAAGATAAGATCGAGTGAATCCTTAGAAGAGTATAAAGGCAGTAGGAGTATACTTAAGAGGGAAATCAGGAGGGAAAAACAGGGACATGAGATAGCTTTGGCAAAAAGTATTAAGGAGAATCCAAAGGGTTCAAAGAGAATCCGAATATATTAAGAACAAAAGGGTAACTAGGGAGAGAATAGGGATCAGCAAGGTGGCCATTGTGTGGAGCCACAGAAAATGGGGGAGACACTAAATGAATATTTTGCATCGGTATTTACTGTGGAAAAGGATATGGAAGATATAGACTGGAGGGAAATAGTTGGTGACATCTTGCAAAATGTCCAGATTACAAAGGAGGAAGTGCTGGATGTCTTGAAACAGTTAAAGGTGGATAAATCCCCAGGACCTGATCAGGTGTACCCAAGAACTCTGTGGGAAGCTAGAGAAGTGGTTGCTGGGCATCTTGCTGAGATATTTGTATCATCGATAGTCACAGGTGAGGTGCCGGAAGACTAGAGGTTGGCCAATGTGGTGCCACTGTTTAAGAAGGGCGGTAAAGACAAGCC
>NC_057733.1:315157-320907 GCF_004010195.1 Chiloscyllium plagiosum
AATCTTAGCAGGACTTATACACTTAATGGTAAGGTCCTAGGGACTGTTGCTGAACAAAGAGACCTTGGAGTGCAGGTTCATAGCTCCTTGAAAGTGGAGTTGCAGGTAGATAGGATAGTGAAGAAGGCGTTTGGTATGCTTTCCTTTATTGGTCAGAGTATTGAGTACAGGAGTTGGGAGGTCATGTTGCGGCTGTACAGGACATTGATTAGGCCACTGTGGGCATATTGTGTGCAATTCTGGTCTCCTTCCTATCAGAAAGATGTTGTGAAACTTGAAAGGGTTCAGAAGAGATTTACAAGGATGTTGCCAGGGTTGGAGGATTTGAGCTACAGGGAGAGGCTGTACAGGCTGGGGCTGTTTTCCATGGAGCGTCGGAGGCTGAGGCCTGCCCTTATAGAGGGGCATGGATAGGATAAAGAGACAAAGTCTTTTCCCTGGGGTTGGGGAGTCCAGAACTAGAGGGCATAGGTTTAGGGTGAGAGGGGAAAGATATAAAAGAGACCTAAGAGGCATCTTTTTTTTCACGCAGAGGGTGGTACATGTATGGAATGAGCTGCTAGAAGATGTGGTGGAGGCTGGTACAATTGCAATATTTAAGAGGCATTTGGATGAGTATATGAATAGGAAAGGTTTGGAGGGATATGGGCTGGGTGTTGGCAGGTGGGACTAGATTGGGTTGGGATATCTGGCATGAATGGGTTGGACTGAAGGGTCTGTTTCCATGCTGTACATCTCTATGACTCTATGATTCTAAGAACAAACTAACATACATAACTATCATCCATGTGCCTATCCAAGAGTCGCTTAAATGTCCCTAATATATTTGACTATACTAACACTGATGGCAGTGCATTCCACGCATCCACCACTCTCTGTGTAAAGAACCTATCTCTGACATCTCCCATAAACCTTCCTCCAATCTCCTTGAAATTATGCCCCCTCTTGATAGCCATTTCCACCCTGGGAAAAAGTCTCTGGCTATCTATCCTATCTATACCTCCCATATGCCTTTTTAACAACCCTATTAACTTGGATGGCAACCTTGAGGGATCTATGGACATGGACCCCAATATCACTCTCTTCCTCCACACTGCCAAGAATCTTTCCTTTAACCCCATAATTTACATTCAAATTCAACCTTCCAAAATGAATCACTTCACACTTTTCTAGGTTGGACTCCATCTTCCACTTCTCAGCTGAGCTCTGCATCCCATCAATATCCCATTGCAACCTACAACAGTCCTCCACACTATTCACAACTCCACTAACCTTCGTGTCATCAGCAAACTTACTAACTCACCCTTCCACTTCCTAATCCAAGTCATTTATAAAAATCACAAAGAGCAGAGGTCCCAGAACAGATCCGTGTGGAACACCACTGGTCACTGAGCTCCAGGCTGCATACTTTCCATCTACCAACACCCTCTGTCTTCTATTGGCCAGCCAGTTCTGTATCCAGACAGCCAAATTTCCCTGTTAGCTCTTCGGCTGTACAGCAGTTGGTCTGACCAATTTTCAAAATGCCCGCACTTTTTATGCCCCCCAACATTGTTCTCTGTCATTGGTCTGATGTTGTCAAAACAATAAATTCAAATTCAATCGGACTTCAGCAACATTAGTATCATTTAAAATAATTAGTTAAATTTGAATTGTTGTCAAAACAGCAACAAAAACTCGGGTAACCCTTCAACAGCCAATTGTTACATGTATCTATTTTAGAACAGCCCGTTTCCCAGCCTTTTCATTTGGGCATTGAGCCTGCACTTTAAGTTTACTTCAATATTAAGAAAACACTGTCTATTTTAAAGTGAACATACATGCTTTTGACTTTGTATACTGTCTAACCTGGTCGAGACTTTCTCTCAACTGTTCTATCATCTCCTATCCATATATGCTGCCAATTCTGGCAAATCAGGATCCAATTCTGTTGTCTGCTGTCATCTCCTAATTTCCATTTTATTATCTGGTTTATTGCTTTGGCATGTCCTTCTAGCACATCTACCATATGCTGCCTAGTTTAAATTCTAACAGTTCTATAATGTACTTTTCCTGTACATGGTCAATAAATCCTCTTAAAGCAAGAGTCCCTGTGGTCTGCCAGAGTATATTGTTAAATCTCGAGTTGTTCAGGGTTGTGTAGCAACCTACGGTATCGCAAGGAATTCGACAGGGCAGCCTCCTATCTCACCATCTATCCACAATATCCCACTATTGGGAAGCAGAATCCTGGCACTATCATGTGGATACCTCATAGGTTGAGAGTGGGGTGAGGGGGGGAAATCATGGGTTGGCTAGAGCCTGCTGAAATTGGGCCTTCTAACGGTAGATGGTGATAGCGAATTTTGAGAAGATTTGTACTTCAGGTTGAGGTTCTGGATGTAGGTTTGCTTGTTGAGCTGGAAAGTTCATTTTCAGATGTTTCATCACCATACTAGGTACCATTTTCAGTGAGCCTCCGGACAAAGCACTGCTGATGATTCCTGCGTTCTATTTATATGTTTGGTTTTGGTACTTTGGTAGTTGGTGATTCCATCTATCACTCCTTGGTCCCACTGCGGTTGGTGCTGCCTGTGACTTTGTGGGCAGTTGCGCATGGACTCAACATTTCCGTGCTTGGTATCCTGTGCACCTGCAGTGGTAGCACCGCGCTGGCTGCCAAGTGTTTCCTTGCTGTATACCTCTATGCCTTCCTGTGGCTGTGTCAGGTGGAACGCGGTTCCTTTGATAAGAGATCCCCCCCTTCCTTCATTCCTCCATACTGTATCCTGGTTGGAGGTTCGGAGAGGAAGCAGTTTCCCTCCTTCCTCAAAAAAACGTAAACAAATCAGCTGATGGTTTAAAACCTGGAATCCTATTCACGATTTCTGCTAACTGTGCCACTGTAAATGGGGTTGTGTATGTGATTACTGGAACTTTGGTGTCCCCGACCCGTCTCTCAGTAGTAATTGAATTCATCGTGACAGAGGTCACCACCAGGGGTGCTGAAGGAAGTGACTCCTCTGGGAATGATGGAGGCGGACCCCAATCCTCCATGCAAATGGTGGCCAGCTGTGCGTCTTCCTTGAGCTCATCCCAGTCTTTCCCTGTTCTTCTCCTTCCTCTCTAACTTCTCCATATGCGCATATTATTCCATTGCAGATTGACAGCTGTGCTTTTATTTTCTCCCCTTTCTTGTTTAACATTACCTTTCCTATAGCAGTTATAGCCTGGATGTGATTCCAGTCTACGCCAATGTGCTTGACTCTTCACTGCCCTCTGAAATGATAGGCAAGCTGCTAAAAAGTCTCATGTAATCATGTAAAAGAACTGAAATGACATATTCAAACTCAGCTCTACCAACTCTGCAAATTCCCCTTTCCCAAAATCTGGAGGGGGTAATGCCAGAACTGTGGAGAGATGTCTCACAAGTTTATCAAACAGCAACTTGAAGTAGTCATACTCACAGAATCTTGCCTTACATACCGCTAATGAATGTCATTATTTTACATTCATTCTTATTAATTTTGATTTGGAACCGTGAACTGAATACTGTCAGCTAAAGATAACGTTCGGTCTGTGGATAACAGTTTGTGTTAAAAGGACAAGCTTTTGTTTATTCATGAAGCTATGCCTGGAATTTGATTGTAGGCTGGTTCCTGATCACTAGGTTCAGCAGATGCTTCATCACTGCAGAATCTAGAATTCCTATACTGTGGAAGGAGGCCATTCAGCCCAGCGAATCCACAATGATCCTCCAAAGAGCATCTCTGGCTTCTCTGTTATCTTATTTAATAAGTTTTAGTCTGAAAATTACGTATTTTTACTAAAAGTAACCATCTAAGTTTCCTACATTCTGATATTGAGATTGAGATAGATTAATTGAATATTGACGTGCATTACCCTTCAAATTTTGTTCTAATTTATGAATCATTCTTTTTGCACTAATCAAGTTTATAATTGCCATAGAGTCATAGAGTCATAGAGATGTACAGCACAGAAACAGACCCTTCGGTTCAACCCGTCCATGCCGACCAGATATCCCAACCCAATCTAGTCGCACCCGGCCCATATCCCTCCAAACCCTTCCTATTCATATACTCATCCAAATGCCTCCTAAATGTTGCAATTGTACCAGCCTCCACCACATCCTCTGGCAGCTCATTCCATACACGTACCACCCTCTGCGTGAAAAAAAAGGTGCCCCTTAGGTCTCTTTTATATCTTTCCCCTCTCACCCTAAACCTATGCCCTCCAGTTTTGGACTTCCCGAACTCAGGGAAAAGACTTTGTCTATTTATCCTATCCATGCCCCTCATGATTTTAAAAACCTCTACAAAGTCACCCCTCAACTTCTGATGCTCCAGGGAAAATAGCCCCAACCTGTTCAACCTCTCCCGATAGCTCAAATCCTCCAACCCTGGCAACATCCTTGTAAATCATTTCTGAACCCTTTCAAGTTTCACAACATCTTTGAAATATTCCAAAAGTGGCCTAATCAATGTCCTGTACAGCCGCAACATGACCTCCCAACTCCTGTACCCAATACTCTGACCAATAAAGGAAAGCATACCAAACACCTTCTTCACTATCCTATCTACCTGCGACTCCATTTTCAAGGAGATATGAACCTGCACTCCAAGGTCTCTTTGTTCAGCAACACTCTCTAGGACCTTACCATTAAGTGTATAAGTCCTGCTAAGATTTGCTTTCCCAAAATGCAGGACCTCACATTTATCTAAATTAAACTCCATCTGCCACTTCTCAACCCATTGGCCCATCTGATCAAGATCCTGTTGTAATCTGAGGTAACCCTCTTTGATGTCCATTACACCTCCAATTTTGGTGTCATCTGCAAACTTACTAACTATACCTCTGGTGCTCACATCCAAATCATTTATATAAATGAGGAAAAGTAGTGGTCCCACTGATCCTTGTGGCACTCCACTAGTCGCTGGCCTTCAGTCTGAAAAACAACCTCCATCACCACCCTCTGTCTTCTACCTTTGAGCCAGTTCTGTGTCATTCCTGAAGAAGGGCTTATGCCCAAAACGTCGATTCTCCTGTTCCCTGGATGCTGCCTGACCTGCTGCACTTCTCCAGCAACACATTTTCAGCTCTGATCTCCAGCATCTGCAGACCTCACTTTCTCCTCCATATCGATCACATCTACCGCTCTGCCCACATCAATCCTCTTTATTACTTCTTCAGAAAACTCAGTCAAGTTTGTGAAACATGATTTCCCACACACAAAGCCATGTTTCCCTAATCAGTCTTGCCTTTCCAAATACATGACCATCCTGTCCCTCAAGATTCCCTCCAACAAACTGCCCACCACCAATGTCAGGCTTAAAGGTCTCTTGTCTTTACCAACTTTCTTAAACAGTGGCACCCCGTTAGCCAACCTCCAGTCTTCCGGCACCTCACCTGTGACTATCGATGATACAAATATCTCAGTAAGAGGCCCAGTGATCACATCCCTAGCTTCCCACAGAGATCTAGGGTACACCTGATCATGTCCTGGGGATTTATCCACTTTTATGCGTTTCAAGACATCCAGCACTTCCTCCTCTGTAACATGGACATTTTTCAAGGTTTTGCCATTTATTTCCATAATTTCTATATCTTCCATGCCCTTTTCCACAGTAAATATTGATGCAAAGTACTCGTTTAATATCTCCCCCATCTCCTGTAGTTCCACACAAAGGCCGCCTTGCTGACCTTTGAGGGGCCTTATTCTCTCCCTAGTTACCCTTTTGTCCTTAATGTAT
>NC_057733.1:321407-328584 GCF_004010195.1 Chiloscyllium plagiosum
TAAATTCAGGAACTTCTTTTAAATTACACTCTCAAGATAGCTCAGCTTTTTGAACAATAGGTGTGAATTCTGCCTGTGTCACAATGTTGAGTCAGATTGACAAGCCCTCTGCATAGTTTTAGAGTTTTACATGGATTCATGCAGTTTTTGAGCAAAATACAATGTAATTCCGCAAAACAAATTCACCCCATAAACTTAAGTGTGTGTGTTTGCATGTGTGTGTGTGTAAGAAAAATGGTTGAAAAATAGATTACAACAAATAGAAAACAATATAATTCAAAACAATACAAAGAAATAACACAAAACAATTTAAAAACCAAACTCACCCTCATGTACAAATGTATAAATATACAAAGAAATTTTTTAAAACTCCAACTAACTACTTAACTAAATAAATAATAACTAACAACTAATAAATAATAATACAGCTCAGCAAAACAAAACACTCACTCTCGAATATCAAGAGCATTAGTTTTCACCTATTCATACGTTGGCAGATCCCCCTCTCTGAATATTGGACACGTAAAGAACAATCATTATAGCTATATAAGAGGACTTATTAGTATGGCAGACAAATCTGTGTCCAGGTATTCCAAAAAGAGCCGCCATGTCTTATAGAAATTCTCAGTTTTGTGGTGTACCGTACTTGTGAGAAAATCCGAGGGGATATGCTCCATAACAATCTTCCACCAACCCAATGGGCCCTGGGGATTTTCAAACGCCCAACCTAACAGGATATTCCCTCTTGCACAGGAAGTGAGGATGTTGAAACATTCTTTCCTTTGCACATCTAGAGGGAATACACTGGGCAGGCCAAGAAGAGAGATCGGGTCCTTCTCTACCCTGACACCCAAAATCCCCTCCATTGCACCTGCCACAGTGCTCCAGTAAGTTTGAAGCCTACCACAGGACTAGGGACAATGGGTAAGAGTGCCCGTACTAACTTTAAACTTGGGACATGTTGAAGATACCCCTGGTTTAAGTTTTGATAAACAATCCAGAGCTAAGTGGACCCTGTGGAGAATCTTCAACTGTACAGCATGGGTCCCATTCCAAATTGATATCTTTCTTATGTTTCCCAAATATCTTCCTATGCCTCTGAGGAGATTTCAATGCCTAGCTCTCTCTCCCACGCACTGCAAAGTCAAGCAAACTCACCTGAAAGGCCGCCCCCCCAATTGATGATATAAAGTGCTGACAGAAAGTGTACTCTTAGCACTAAGCAACCTCCTTTCTCTGTTGGATTTGTAGGGAACAGTCAAAAGTGTAGTTTTTTTAAAATAAAATCTCTAAGTTGAAAAAAACGAAAAAGGTCGCATCTAGATAGCTCGTATTTCCACACTAACTCATGAAAGGATATCATTGTGTCTCCCTCAAATAAATCACCCATGCAAGACACACCCCTAGCTGCCTAGTGTTTGAATTCGGAATCCATCATCCCCGTTCGAAAACCAGACATACCCACTACAGGCGTAAGAAAAGATATTTTACCAATATTGCCTTCTTTCTGCCAAATTGCCCTCCATGCTTTAACAGTTTTGATAACTATTGGGTTAGGGCAATGTTCCTTAACTGTCCTCATTTTGTCCAAAACCAGCAAACTACTAAGAAGTTTCAATGTCTAACCATATTGAAAAAGGGTCCCCACAAGCCCAGTCACTCACATAAAATAAAAGAGAGCTTAGTTTATAGTTTTTAATGTCCAGAAGATCCACTCCCCCTCCGTCTGTGAGGCAACTGCAGCTTAATAAGAAGTTGCTTTCGATGCCAAATAAAAGAGCTGAAACAGCCGTACAGATTCCTGAATGTTTCCTTATCGAAAATCAGAGGGAGCATCCATATAGGGTACAACAGACGGGTTAAATATTCATCTTAATAAGACCTATCCGACTTAACCATGAGACTGGAAGCGCTTCCCATCTTTGAAGTTCTTGTTTGATTTTGTCGAATAAACAATCAATCAAGAACTGGAATGACGAATATGCCAAATACATAAAATCCCCCTGCGACCACTTAAATGTGAATTGAGATTTGCCCTCAAGACCCAGCTCCTTCGTAAGACCACCCATAGGTATAACCTCTGATTTTGCAAAATTAATCTTGTACCCCGAAAAGGTGCCAAATGTGCTGATGTATTATATCAGGCAAGGCATCGAAATAGGTGGATTTCACAAAAAAATGAAGACATCGTTGGCGTACAATCAAATCTTCTGTAATTTTGACCCCACTTCTGGAGCTGATAAATTGGCATCCCTACGAATGGCCTCCGCCAACGGTTCAATCATGAATGTAAAAAACAATGGCGAAAGGGGACAGCTCTGTCGGCTGCCCCTAAAAATGTTAATATTGCTTGATCGTATCGCATTGGAGATGACTGTAGCGAGAGGGTCACTGTCGAGAGCCTTTACTCATCTTATAAAAGCTTCGCCCAAGCCAAACCGCTCAAGAGTATAAAAAAGGTATGGCCACTCAACCCGATCAAATGCCTTCTCTGCATCTAGAGAAATCACCAATCCCTGTATTGGCTGTTGTTGACATGCTTGAATTACATTAAGCAGTCTCCTTACATTATTAGAGGATCTACCGCCCTTTATGAAGCCCTCTTTAACAACACAGCCTCCAGCTTTAACGCAAGAGTCTTAGAGAGGATTTTAAAGTCAACATTTAAGAGTGAAATGGGCCTGTATGAAGCACAGTCCTCCGGGACCTTCCCTTTTGTAAGAATAAGCTAAAAATTGGCCTTTCTCAGAGATGGCAGGAGACGATCATGACTGTACGAGTCATTGAACATGTTGAGCTTCGAACCTGAAAATATGCTTATAAATTCCTCATAGAATTCACTGGGAAGTCCATCAGGCCCTGGCACCTCTCCACTCTGAAGCTGCTTCACAGTCTCCTGCACCTCTTGCTCTGATAAGGGGGCATTGAGAAAAGATTCTTGTTCGGACGTCACACCCAGGAGCTCCAGATCCTTGAAAAAGGAATCCATCTTGGCCTGCCCCTCCTCACAACCCTCAGATTGGTATAATTCAGAGTAAAATCTGTGGAATGCTGCATTAATCTTTTTGGAATCACATGTTACATTCCCAGACCCTTCCCTAATCGACTCAATGGTTGAGGGGCACGCCTTTTCCTGGTGAGATACATTAGGTACTTGCCTGGTTTGTCACTTTGCTCATATAAACTTTGTTTTGCAAAAGTAAGCTCCTTCTTTGCTGTCAGCATGAGTGCGGAGTTCAATGCAGACCGCAGCAGCATAATCCTCGATAGCTTGGCCAACGAGGGCCCACGAAAGTAAGCCTTCTCGGCTGCCTTCAACCATGCTGCTTGCCCTTCTGCCGCCTCTTACTGGCAGAGCAGGAGATAACTAAGTCCCTAGCATAGGCTTTGACAGTTTCCAAAAGGATGGATGGACTACTAACTAAGCCTGAATTAATGTCTTAGAACACCCTAAATTCCTTAGAGAAGTACTCCACAAACTTATAATCCTTAAGGATAAAGAGGTCCTCAAGCCCACTATAGCGTCCTTAATCTTAACCAACAGGTACACTGGAGTGTGATTGGAGTTGGTAATATTACCAATCGTACAAGATGCGACCAAGTCCAGGGTTCCACGGGGGTCAGAAAAACAAATCAATCCTGGTGTGACATCAGTGTGGATTGGAAAAAAACAGAAAATCCCTGCCTGTGGGGTGGAGACGCCTCCAGAAGTCCACCACCCTAACTCCACACACAGATCCATTAATTGTTTAGTTTGTACAGTGGGTATCTGGGGGGCCTTTGGGCAACCTGTCCACTGTGGGATCCATAAGACAATTAAAATATCCCCCTGTAATGATATGCAAGGACCCGAGATTGATCAATTAAGACAAAAAATCAACCAGAAATTTGAGGGGATGGGCTAGATGGCAGTAAACATTTAAAATGCCATATTCTTCCCGTTTATCAGGGCTTTGACAATTACAAACCTCCCTTGTGTGTCTTTAACACACTCTAGTAACTTAAATGGGAGATTCCTCCTAACCAATATAGACAGTCCCCTACTTCTGTTATTAAAAGATACTCATAGAAATGTACTGCATGGAAACAGACCCTTCGGTCCAACCCGTCCATGCCGACCAGATATCCCAACCCAATCTAGTCCCACCTGCCAGCACCCGGCCTATATCCCTCTAAACTCTCCCTATTCATATACCCATCCAAATGCCTCTTAAATGTTGCAATTGTACCAGCCTCCACCACTTCCTCTGGCAGCTCATTCCATACATATACCACCCGCTGCATTAGGTCCCTTTCATATCTTTCCTCTCTCATCCTAAACCCCTCTCCCCTCTAGTTCTGGTCTCCCCAACTCCAGGGAAAAGACTTTGCCTATTTATCCTATCCATGCCCCTCATAATTACCCCTCAGCCTCCGAGGCTCCAGGGAAAACAGCCCCAGCATGTTCAGCCTCTCCCTATAGCTCAAATCCTCCAATCCTGGCAACATCCTTGTATATCTTTTCTGAATCCTTTCAAGTTTCACAACATCTCTCCGATAGGAAGGAGACCAGAATTGCATGCAATATTCCAATAGTCGCCTAACCAATGTCCTATACAGCCGCAACATGACCTCCCAACTCCTGTACTCAATACTCTGACCAATAAAAGAAAGCATACCAAACACCTTCTTCACTATCCTATCTACCTGCGACTCCACTTTCAAGGAGATATGAACCTGTACTCCAAGGTCTCTTTGTTCAGCAACACTCTCTAGGACCTTGCCATTAAGTATATAAGTCCTGCAAAGATTTGCTTTCCCAAAATGCAGCACCTCGCATTTATCTGAATTAACTCAATCTGCCACTTCTCAGCCCATTGGCCTACTGGTCAAGATCCTGCTGTAATCTGAGGTAACCTTCCCCTTACTTCCCTCCAAGGCCCCAAGGGATACTTCCATATCCACCACAAATTCACCTGCACCTCCACACACATCATTTATTGCATCCGCTGCACCCGATGTGGCCTCCTCTATATTGGGGAGACAAACCGCCTACCTGCGGAACGTTTCAAAGAATACCTCTGGGACACCCGGACCAACCAACCCAAACAAATTCACCTGCACCTCCACACACATCATCTATTGCATCCGCTCTATATTGGGGAGACAGGCCGCCTACTTGCGGAATGTTTCAGTGAACAACTCTGGGACACCCAGACCAACCAACCCAACTAACCTGTGGCTCAACACTTCAACTCCCCCTCCCACTCCACCAAGGACATGCAGGCCCTTGGACTCCTCCATCGCCAGACCATAGCAACACGACGGTTGGAGGAAGAGCGCCTCATCTTCTGCCTAGGAACCCTCCAACCACAAGGGATGAACTCAGATTTCTACAGTTTCCTCATTTCCTCTCCCCCCACCTTGTCTCAGTCAAATTCCTCGAACTCAGCATCACCTTCCTAAACTGCAATCTTCTTCCTGACCTCTCCGCCCCCACCCCACTCCGGCCTATCACCCTCACCTTGACCTCCTTCCACCTATCGCATTTCCAACGCCCCTCCGCCAAGTCCCTCCTCCCTACCTTTTATCTTAGCCTGCTGGACACACTTTCCTCATTCCTGAAGAAGGGCTTATGCCCGAAACGTCGATTCTCCTGTTCCTCGGATGCTGCCTGACCTGCTGCGCTTTTCCAGCAACACATTTTCAGCTCTAACCTTCTTCGCTGTCCACTACACCTCCAATTTTGGTGTCATCTGCAAACTTACTAACTGTACCTCTTATTCTCGCATCCAAATCATTTATGTACATGACAAAACGTCACCGTTTTGTAAAGGACCCATCACCGATCCTTGCGCCACTGCACTGGTCACAGGCCTCCAGTCTGAAAAACAACCCTCCACCACCTTCTATCTTTGAGCCAGTTCTGTATCCAAATGGCTAGCTGTCCTTGTATTCCGTGAGATCTAACCTTGTTAACCAGTCTCCCATGAGGAACCTTGTCGAAAGCCTTACTGAAGTCCATATAGATCACGTTTACCGCTCTGCCATCACCAATTCTCTTTGTTACTTCTTCAAAAACCTCAATCAAGTTTGTGAGACATGATTTCCCACGCACAAAGCCATGTTGACTATCCATAATCAGTCCTTGCCTTTCCAAATACATGTACATCCTGTCCCTCAGGATTCCCTCCAATAACTTGCCCACCACCGACATCAGGCTCATTGGCCTATAGTTCACTAGCTTGTCCTTACCACCCTTCTTAAACAGTGGCACCACATTAGCCAAACTCCAGTCTTTTGTCACCTCACCTGTGACTATCGATGATACAAATATCTCAGCAAGAGGCCAAGCAAACACATCTCTGGCTTCCCATAGAGTTCAAGGGTACACCTGATCAGGTCCTGGGGATTTATCCACCTTTATGCATTTCAAGACATCCAGCAATTCCTCCTCTGTAATATGGACTTTTTGCAAGGTGTCACCATCTATTTCCCTACAGTCTATATCTTCCATATCCTTTTCCACAGTAAATACTGATGCAAAACTCATTTAGTATCTGCCCCATCTCCTGCGGCTCCACACAAAGGCCACCTTGCTGATCTTTGAGGAGCTCTATTCTCTCCCTAGTTACTCTTTTGTCCTTAATATATTTGTAAAAACCCTTTCGACTCTCCTTCATTCTATTTGCCAAAGCTATTTCATGTCCCCTTTTTGCCCTCCTGATTTCCCTCTTAAGTATACTCCTACTGTCTTTATACTCTAAGGATTCACACGTATGGGCCCCAGCTATGCCTGTCTCTTTGTTGGCGACGTAGAACAGTTGATCTTCCGTAATTACACCGGCACCACTCCCCACCTCTTCCTCCGCTACATTGATGACTGCATTGGCGCCACCTCGTGCTCCCGCGAGGAGGTTGAGCAATTAATCAACTTCAGCAACACATTCCACCCTGACCTTAAATTTACCTGGACCATCTCCATCTCCATTAATGACGACCGACTTGACACTGACATTTTCTACAAACCCACCGACCCACAGCTACCTGGATTACACCTCTTCCCACCCTACCTCCTGCAAAAATGCCATCCCCTATTCCCAATTCCTCCGCCTCCGCCGTATCTGCTCCCAGGAGGAACAGTTCCACCATAGAACACACCAGATGGCCTCCTACTTTAGAGACCGCAATTTCCCTT
>NC_057733.1:328907-334932 GCF_004010195.1 Chiloscyllium plagiosum
CCTTGGAACACTTCAACCCCAGGGCATCAATGTGGATTTTAACAGTTTCCTCATTTCCCCTTCCCCCACCTCATCCTAGCTTCTAACCTTCAGAAACTCGATCCCCTGACCTGTCCGGACTTGTCCGACCTGCCCAGCTCGTTTTCCACCTATCCACTCCACCCTCTCCTCCCTGACCTATCACCTTCATCTCCTTCCCCACCTACCTATTGTACTCTATGCTACTCTCTCCCCCCCCCCCCCCTCCTCTAGCTTATCTCTCCATGCTTCAGGCTCTCTGCCTTTATTCCTGATGAAGGGCTTTTGCCCGAAACGTCGATTTTGCCTGTCCTCGGATGCTGCCTGAATTGCTGTGCTCTTCCAGCACCACTGATCCAGAATCTGGTTTCCAGCATCTGCAGTCATTGTTTTTACCTAAGGATTCACTCGATCTACCCTGTCTATACCTCACATATGCTTCCTTCTTTTTCTTAATCAAACCCTCAATTTTTTTAGTTATCCAGTATTCCCTATACCTACCAGCCTTTCCTTTCACCCTGACAGGAATATACTTTCTCTGGATTCTTGTTATCTCATTTCTGAAGGCTTCCCATTTTCCAACCGTCCCTTTACCTGCTAACATCAGCACCCAATACCATCAAAATTGGCCTTTCTCCAATTTAGAACTTCAACTTTTAGATCTGGTCTATCCTTTTCCATCACTATTTTAAATCTAATAGAATTATGGTCGCTGGTCCCAAAGTGCTCCCACACTGACACCTCAGTCACCTGCCCTGTCTTATTTCCCAAGAGTAGGTCAAGTTTTGCACCTTCTCTAGTAGGTACATCCACATACTGAATTAGAAAACTTTCTTGTACACATTTAACAAATTCCTCTCCATCTAAACCCTTAACACTATGGCAGTCCCAGTCTATGTTTGGAAAGTTAAAATTCCCTACCATAACCACCCTATTTTTCTTACATATAGCTGAGATCTCCCGACAAATTTGTTTCTCAATTTCTCTCTGACTGTTAGGGAGTCTATAACATAATCCCAATAAGGTGATCATCCCTTTCTTATTTCTCAGTTCCACCCAAATAACTTCCCTAGATATAGTTCCAGGAATATCCTCCCTCAGCACAGCTGTAATGCTATCCCTTATCAAAAATGCCACTCCCCCTCCTCTCTTGCCTCCCTTTCTATCCTTCCTGTCGCATTTGTATCCTGGAACATTAAGCTGCCAATCCTGCACATCCTTGAGCCATGTTTCTGTGATTGCTATGATATTCCAGTCCCATGTTCCTAACCATGCCCTGAGTTCATCTACCTTCCCTATTAGGCCCCTTGCATTGAAATAAATGCAATTTAATTTATTAATCCTAACTTGTCCCTGCCTGCCCTGTTTGACTCGCTTCTGTTCGCAACTGTACCAGTCTCAGATTGATCTCTTTCCTCACTATCTCCCTGGGTCCCACCCCTCCCCTCTCCCCAACCTTAGTAGTTTAAACCCTCCCGAGCAGCTCTAGCAAATCTCCCTGCCAGTATAGTAGTCCCCTTCCAATTTAGGTGCAATCCATCCTTCTTGTACAGGTCACTTCCACCCCAAAAGAGATTCCAATGACCCAAAAATGTGAATCCATACACCAGCTCCTCAGCCATGTAACCATCTGCTCTATCCTCCTATTCCTGCCCTCACTAGCTCGTAGCACCGGGAGTATTCCAGATATTACTATTCTCGAGGACCTCCTTTTTAAATTCCTGCTTATCTCTCTGCAATCTCCCTTCAGAATCTCAACCTTTTCTCTTCCTATGTCATTGGTTCCAATGTGGACAATGACCTCTTGCTGGCCCCTCTCCCCCATGAGAACATTCTGCACCCTCTCTGAGACATCCTTGATCCTGGCACCAGGGATGCAACACACCATTCTGATTTTTCACTACTGGCCACAGAAACGTCTGTCTGTACCTCAGACTAGAGAATCCCCTAACACAATTGATCTCTTGGAACCTGACATACCCCTTGTTGCATTAGAGCCAGTCTCATTACCAAAACCTTGGCTGTTCATGCTACGTTCCCTGTGAATTGAGATGAAAAGTAAACCTGATCAAAACCATTTTGTTGTAGTTTCAAATGCTCCCTGTTATCCAAGTGTGTCTCCTGTAATAAAGCAATATCCACCTTTTCCTTTCTGAGACTCGAGAGTACCTTTTTCCTCTTAATTGGTGAGTGACTCCCCTTGATCTTCCAGGTACACCATTTAATCAAGTCATTAGCCATAACCTTCTTCAGTAACATTCAGGTTCTAGAGAGGAGGAACTCGAATTACAAATCACTGAGCCTTAGTGTTGCAAGATCCATCGAGCATAAAAACTGCATAAACTAAAATCACTGCAAATAACAAACCTACAAAGCTAACAAAGATTATATACAACCAAAAAACCAAAAAACCACCCAACATATAAAGCGCCAATGGCGCTGAATAGGGGAACTCAGCCTCTGCCCAAAAGGGGAACTACACATCCTGAAACCAACTTCCCATCTTGCTGTCAATACTGCAGCCAGGGCATTTAAATACCTGAACTGGTCATAAACTGCCTGTAAGTAGGCATCTAGCCATCCCAATCATTTTCTCTCTCCTAGCTAGAGCCACACCACAAACACAACTGGGCAGCACGGTGGCACAGTGGTTAGCACTGCTGCCTCACAGCGCCAGAGACCCGGGTTCATTTCCCGCCTCAGTCTGAATGGAGTTTGCACATTCTCCCCATGTCTGGGTGCTCTGGTTTCCTCCCACAGTCCAAACATGTGCAGGCCAGGTGAATTGGCCATGCTCAATTGCCCATAGTGTTAGATGAAGGGGTAAATGTGGGTCTGGATGGGTTGCTCTTCGGAGGGTCGGTCAGAAGGATTAGATTAGATTAGATTACTTACAGTGTGGAAACAGGCCCTTCGGCCCAACAAGTCCACACCGATCCGCCGAAGTGCAACCCACCCATACCCCCACATTTACCCCTTACCTAACACTATGGGCAATTTAGCATGGCCAATTCACCTGACCTGCACATCTTTGGACTGTGGGAGGAAACCGGAGCACCCGGAGGAAACCCACGCAGACACAGGGAGAACATGCAAACTCCACACAGTCAGTCGCCTGAGGCGGGAATTGAACACGGGTCTCTGGCACTGTGAGGCAGCAGTGCTAACCACTGTGCCACCGTGCCGCCCGGTGTGGACTTGTTGAGCTGAAGGGCCTGTTTCCACACTGTAAGTAGAAAAGTTGGAATTTTATAGGTTACCACAAGTTCTCTCCAGTGAAAATACTCCTAACTGATCCAGTCTCTCTTCATATGTCAGTCCTGCCACCCTAGGTGTCCATCTGTTAAATCTTCACTTCATTCTCGCCATAGTCAGATCATCCTTCCTAAAATAAGAAGACCAAAACTGCACACAATAGTCCAGATGTGGTTTCACCAAGATCCTGTATAGTTGCAGCAAGACATCCCTGCTCCTGTACTCATCATCTTGCTATGAAGGCCAACATATACGTGCCTTCTTCACTGAGCATGCTCAAAAGACCAAATGCCTTACTCCTTTGCCTATTTTCTGTTTCTTATAGACTCACACTCTTGACAATTCAACAATGCCTGTTTCAGTTCGCTCCTTTTAAAATTTAAATTAATTTGGTCTAGCAGAAAAGCACCCAACATAGAACATAGAAATATACAGCACAGTACAGGCCCTTTGGCCCTCGATGTTGCGCCGATCCAAGCCCACCTAACCTACACTAGCCCACTATCCTCCATATGCCTATCCAATGCCCTTTTAAATGCCCATAAAGAGGGAGGGTCCACCACTGCTACTGGCAGGGCATTCCATGAACTCACGACTCACTGAGTAAAGAATCTACCCCTAACATCTGTCCTATACCTACCACCCCTTAATTTAAAGCTATGCCCCCTCGTAATAGCTGACTCCATACGTGGAAGGGATCCTTTTAATATTCACCTTGCTGATCAACTGAGAGGTCAAGCGAATTAGGAAACAGAACTAAGGGTGGCAGGTGACTCAGTTGTTAGCACTGCTGCCTCACAGCGCCAGAGACCCAGATTTGATTCCAGCCTCGGGTGTCTGTCAGTGTGGAATTTGCACATTCTCCCAGTGTCTGCGTGGGTTTGCTCCGGTTTCCTCCCACAGTCCAAAGATACGCAGGCCAGGTGAATTGACCGTACTAAATTGCTCATGGTATTAGGTGCATTAGTCAGAGGGAAATGAGTCTGGGTGGGTTACTCTTCGGAGGGTAGGTGTGCACTTGTTGGGCCAAAGCATCTGTTTCCACACTATAGGGAATCTAATCGAAAAAAAACCACCATAAAATAACAATGTGAACAAAGAAAGTTTGAAAACAAAGTAAGTGCTTTGCTGTAACTTTACCTAAAATTTGAAAGTAAACATCCCAACCATTCCCAAGCATAGTTTAGACTAGATTATTGCCAAAAAAAGAAAAGAAAACCCCAACCAGACTTCCTCTTATTTTTTAAAGAAAAGTTGAGACATACCCAAACAATACTACTATTTTTACACACTAAATTGTTCAGATTAAGTTAATTTGTCCACAAAGTATCTTGCCTTCTCCGATGTGCAGATCCATCTAAGGTGATAAGATCTTACCCTCTGGCAGATTGACGATCCAAATACTTTTTCACCTGCCCCTGTTCTCGAGGTCATTAACCTGATACAGACCTGTGTCTCTAGGGCCTGGATCCTATCCTTGGAAGAATCGATATCAGCTTCCATCACTGTAACTCTGCATTCTACCTCATCTTTGAGGAGAAAGTGAGGACTGCAGATGCTGGAGATCAGAGCTGAAAATGTGTTGCTGGAAAAGTGCAGCAGGTCAGGCAGCATCCAAGGAACAGGAGAATCGACGTTTCGGGCATAAGCCTGAAGAAGGGCTTATGCCCAAAACGTCGATTCTCCTGTTCCTTGGATGCTGCCTGACCTGTTGCGCTTTTCCAGCAACACATTTTCAATTCTACCTCATCTGTCCTTTTCTCGAGGTCTTCCAGCTGCTGTTTATGCTTCTGCAGCATGATAGAGATCGGGGCCTGCTTCTCCTCTAACTGCTGCCCAACATCTTACAAGATTTTGTGAGCTCCTTTACCAGGGCCTGGTAGGAAATTGGGTCGGAGGATCCTGCAGGCTGGGTCACACGCCCAACCTTGGACATACCTCCACCCTTCACCAGCATCCCTAGATGGTGAAAACCAAGGTAAGTTGCTCTCTGACAGTTTCCTGGGACTCTACATCCTATCCAGAGTCTCAAGCTATTGTGGTGGTCTGGTTAGGGCAGCTTAAAACTTCACCCCACTTGCGCTTCAGTGTGGAGCTCTACAAACGCAATCTTCTTAGATTGCTGCCATCTTGGATCCCCAGGATGACTGGTTTAATATGTTTTGGGTGGAAGCTACTTACCTGTAGCGGGCAGCGGTGTTTTTTATTCTCTCTTCACAAAAAGAGCGGGAGCAGCAGAGGAAGTGACGGCAAGCAGAGGGGCAGCCGGGAAGGAGAACTGTGAGTATAAATACTCACCCTTTAATCACCAACGGTCATTTGAGTGGGAGCAGCGGAAGTGAGGTTGGAGCGCATAGCTGGGCGGGAAGGTAAGTGATTAGTATTTGAGTGGGTGTGACTCAGTGTTATTGACTCAGTGTTCTTGTTTCTGGAGAAAGTGTACAGTCATGGCAGCGCAGGCAGTGGAATGTTCCTCCTGCAGGATGTTTGAGGGAGGGGTGACCACCGATACTCCTGCCGACTTCGTCTGCAGGAAATGCAGTCAGATCCTGATCCTCACCGAACGAGTTAGGGAACTGGAACTGGAGTTGGATGAACTGAGGATTATTCGAGAGGCTGAGAGGGTGATTGATAGAAGCTACAGGGACATAGTAACGCCGGAGAACAGAGGTAGCTGGGTAACAGTTAGAGGTGGGAAGGGGAAGAAGCAGGCAGTGCAGGGTTCCCCTGTGGCCGTTCCCCTAAAAAATAA
>NC_057733.1:336372-342317 GCF_004010195.1 Chiloscyllium plagiosum
TGCTTCCTGACTGGCTGCTTTTCCAGCACCACAGATCATTTCCCAAAATTAAAATCAATTCTTTATATAAGGGCTTGCTCATGATTCCAAACTGTTCACTTACTAAGTCACTCATTAATCCAATACCCTATAATGGGGCTGGTTTATAACTTGCATGTATTCCTCCAATTAATATTTTCTACTTCAGTAACCCCTCTGGAAAACAAATACTATCATCATCAAGAATCAGTAACTAACTTGATCCAGAATCTCTCAGTTGGTTTACATCCTTGTTTTGAAGCAGAATGAAATACCTTCCCTTTTGAAAGAAAATATTCAGCACGTCTAATTCTCTTTATCAATATTCGAAGATAGATTTTCATGGCTTTATGCAGTCATATCTCCCTTCTTAGTACATTCTAAGAAAACATATACTCTTTGTAATACTGCTACAATTTTAAGACTTATTTCCTTTCCTGGTGCCCATTTATTACACAGGCCTGATTTGAAATTATGTCATCATTCCTTCACCATTGCTGGGTTAAAATATGGACCTCCTTTCCTAATAGCATGATGGGAGTACCTACACCACATGGACTGCAGCACTCAAAGATGCAGCTCACCATCACTTGCTCCAGAGCAGTTGAGGAGTGACAACTCTCATCCCATGAACGAACAAAAAATGTCCAATAAAACACCTTCCATTGTCAATGAATTAGGGATTTGTTATTGACCTGCTTTGCAACTAGGTATTAGCCTCCATCTTCTTTTATTTTCCATCTGCTTGCATTCCTCTCGCTGATGCTGACTGAATGTTTTCGCACATCCCTTTCAACACCACATTCTACCTCCACCAAAACCTCTCTCAACACTTCTATTGCTGCTAAATTATCAGACTGTTTATTTGACATGTAATATTGAATGAACAGAAATTTCCTCACATTAAATATTGGGAAGACTGAAGCTATTGTTTTTGGTTCTTTCTAAGAACATAATTCCCTAGCTCTTACTCCATTCCTGTCTCTGACAACAGTCTGAGATTAATCCAATTCATTGCAACTTTGGTGCCACATTTAAACCTGTGATGAGTTTTGATCTCATATTCATGCCATCACAAAGACTGCCTATTTCCACTTAAGTAACTTTGCCTGACTTTTGCCCTGTCTCAGCTATTGACTGGTGAAACATTCATTCTTGCCTTTGCTAACTCTAGCATCAACAGTTCTGGTCTGTTTCCCTCTTTAAACTGAAGGTTATCCAAAACAGTACTGCCCAAGTCTTCACTCTCACCAAATCCCATTCCATTAGCAGCCCTATCTTCACTGATCTGTATCAGTTTTCAATCAAGCAATGTTGTAATATTAGAATTGTCAACCTTCTTTTCAAATCCCTCCATGACCTAATCTCTCTGTACCTCTCTAACCTGAGTGAGCCTCACAACTGTACAAGATATCTGTGTCTCTCTAATTCTGATGTCTTATGCATCCCTGATTTTAATCTGCCATTAATGCACTATTGGTGACTATAATTTAGTTGCTTAGGCCTCAATCCATGCAATATTTCCCACATCCCTCTGCCTTTCTGTATCACTTTTCTCTTTGAGAACACACATTAGCACCTAACTTTGATCAAGCTTTTTATTAGCCAACTTAATATTTTCGTATGTGGCTCAATGTCATGTTTGTTTTAAAATGGTCCCATTAAATGCCTAAGGATGTTATGTTAAAGGAGCTTTATAAATTATTATTATTGTTAGTATTTCATGATTTTGCTGCTCCTATAAAAGCATTTCTCACAGTTTGTCCAGCTATTGTAGCATTGTGTTACATCTGATCTAAAAGCCAATGCAAAAAGTTGGCAAGATCAAAATTTGGTATTTGTAGGTTGGTAGGAAAGGAAGGTTATATAATAAGTCTGCTAGTTCAGTCAGATAGTTTGTAATTCATTAATAAGGGGACATAAATTTAAGGTGAAGGGTGGAAGGTATAGGGGAGATGTCAGGGGTGGGTTCTTTACCCAGAGAGTGGTGGGGGCATGGAATGCGCTGCCCGTGGGAGTGGTGGAGTCGGAATCATTGGCGACCTTTAAGCGGCATTTGGATAGGTACATGGATGGGTACTTAATCTAGGTTAGAAGTTCGGCACAACATCGTGGGCCGAAGGGCCTGTTCTGTGCTGTATTGTTCTATGTTCTATGTTCTAAGTGTAGCACCATGTATTATGCATGGGTTTGCGGTACAGTGAGGTGGTGAGATGCCCATCCTTGATGGAAATGCATATGTCCAAGAATGAGACAGATACATAAACAGCCACAGGGACCAGATTTACGCCCCAATATGCCAACATTTTCATGCAGAGGTTTGAACAAGGCTTCTTTTCTGCACAGCTCCTGCAACCAAAACTATACAACAGATATATCAATGACATTTTCTTCCTCTGGACCCATGGTGAGGAGCCATATCATACAGGCAAGCCCTCCACATATTCAGATGAGGAAGAATGTGACAGACACTTGAAAGTACTCAAGGATGCCCTCATAAAAATGGGGTACAATGCTCAACTCATCGACTGCCAGTCCTGACCTTAATGACCCCCTCAGGAGACAGACACGTGCTGCAACAGTCAGGGTACCCTTTGTTGTCCAGTACTTCCCGGGAGCCAAATGACTACAAGATGTTCTCCGCAGCCTTCAACACATTATCGATAAGGATGAGAACCTCGCCAGGACCTTCCCCATGCCTCCACTCCTCACCTTTAAACAACCACCAAACTAAAACAGATCATTGATCACGGCAAACTGCCCAGCCTTCAAGACAACAACACCGAGCAACCCTGTCACGACAGCCGTTGCAAGACATGTCAGAATATCGACACGGATAACACCAACACTGAGACTGAAGAACTCATGGGCCGGCAGATTTTAGAAAAATGCAGATGTAGCGGAGTTGTTGTTATGGGTGCCTTCAACTTTCCCAATATTGACTGGAACCTCATTAGTCCAGATGGTTTGGATGGAACTGTTTTTGTCAGGTATGTTCAGGAGGGTTTCTTTACTCAATATGTAGACAGGCCGACGAGGGGAGAGGCCATTTTGGATTTGATGCTCGGCAAAGAGCCAAGACAGGTGTCAGATCTCACAGTGAGAGAACACTTTGGTGACAGTGACCATAACTGCCTCACATTTCCCATAGCCATGGAGAGGGAAAGAAGCAGTTACCATGGGAGGATATTTAATTGGGGGAAAGGAAATTATGACGGTATCAGACAGATTTGGAAGGTACAGATTTGGAGCAATTGTTCCACAGAAACAGACATGTGGAGACTGTTTGAGGAGTAGTTGTTGTGAGTAATGCATAAATTTGTTCCTCTGAGACAGGCAAGATTAAGGATCCTTGGATGATGAGAACAGAGGAGCTTTTCATCAAAAGGAAGAAGGTAGCTGACATAAGATGGAGGAAGCAAGGATCAGGCACAGCTTTAGAGCATTACAGGAGCTCAGAATGGACTGAGGAGAGCCAGGAAGGGGCACAAAAAAGACTTGGCTGAAAGGATTAGGCAGAACCCAAAGGCATTTTATTCATTTGTGCGGAATAAGAAAATGATCCGGGAGAAGTAGGGCTGATCAGGGATAACATAGGGAACTTGTGCCTGGAGTCTGAGCAGTCAGGGGAAGGCCTAAATGAATATTTTGTTTTGGTTTTCACAAGGGAAAGGGACTTTGTTGTGAATGAGAACTTTGAGGAAATAGGCTTTAACTGATCAAGATTGATGAAGCCGATGTGCTGGAAATTTTGGCAAACATTAAGATTGATAAGTCCCCAGGGCAGATCAGATTTATCCTAGGTTGCTCCAGGAAGCGAGAAAGGAGGTTGCTAAACTGTTGGTGAAGATCTTTGCTCCCTCACTCTCCACGGGAGGTGTATGTTGTTCCTCTTTTCAAGAAGCGTAATAGGGAAATCCCTGGCAATTACAGACCACTCAGTTGTACATCTATGGTCAGCAAGATTTTGGAAAGAATTCTGAGGGATAGGATTTATGACTATTTGGAAAAGCATAACATGAGTAAAGGCAGTCAGCATGGCTTTGTGAGGGGTAGGTCAGGCCTCACAAATCTTATTGAGTTATTTGAGGAGGCAAGGAACCAGGTCGACAAAGGTCGAGCAGTAGATGCGGTGTATTTGATAAGGTTCCCCACAGTAGGCTCATTCATAAAGTCAGGAGGTATGGGATACAGGGAGATCTGGATTCAGAATTGCTGGCTGACAGAAGGCAGAGAGTGGTTGTAGATGGAAAGTATTCTGTTGGAGGTCAGTGGTGAGTGGTATCCCACAGGACCCTGTTCTTGGGCCTCTGCTCTTTGTACTTTTTATAAGTTACTTGGATGAAGAGGTTGAGGGGTGGGTTAGTAAATTTGCAGATAGCACAAAGGTTGGGGGTGCCATTGATAGTATCGAGGGCTGTTAAAGGCTGCAGCACAACATTGACAGGATGCAGAGCTGGGCTGAGAAATAGCAGATGGAGTTCAAACTGGATAAATGCAAGGTGATTTTGGAAAGTTGAACTTGAATGCTGAATATAGGATTAAAGACAGGATTCTTGGCAGTTCTATGTTCATTAAATTAGATTAGATTAGATTACAGTGTGGAAACAGGCCCTTCGGTCCAACAAGTCCACACCGACCCGCTGAAGCGTAACCCACCCATACCCCTACATTTACCCCTTACCTAACACTAAGGGCAATTTAGCATGGCCAATTCACCTGACCTGCACAGCTTTGGACTGTGGGAGCACCCGGAGGAAACCCACGCAGACACGGAGAGAACGTGCAAACTCCGCACAGTCAGTCGCCTGAGGCGGGAATTGAACCCGGGTCTCTGGCGCTGTGAGGCAGCAGTGCTAACCACTGTGCCACCGTGATGACGCAGTGTGGAGGAACAGAGGGATCTTGATGGTCAAGTGCATAGATCCCTCCAAGTTGCCGCCCAAGTGGATAGGGTTGTTAGTAAAGCATATGGTGTTTTGGTTTCATTAACAGGGGTATCGAGTTTAAGAGCCGCGAGGTCTTACTGCAGCTCTACAAAACCCTGGTTAGACTACAGTTGGAATATTGTGTCCAGTTCTGGTCGCCCTATTATAGGAAAGATACAGAGGCTTTGAAGAGGGTGCAATGAAGGTCTACCAGGATGCTGCCTGGACTGGAAGGCTTGTCTTACGAAGAGAGGTTGACTAAGCTCGGACTTTTCTCTCTGGAGAGAAGGAGGAAGAGAGGTGACCTGATCGAGGTATACAAGACAATGAGAGGCTTGGACAGAATCAATAGCCAGAGACTTTTTCCCAGGGCAGGATTGACTGGCACAAGGGGTCATAGTTTTAAGGTGATAGGAGGAAGGTATAGAGGAGACGTCAGAGGTAGGTTCTTTATGCAGAAAGTTGAGAATGCATGGAATGCATTGCCAGCGGTGGTGGTGGAAGCAGAGTCATTAGAGACATTTAAGCAACTGCTGGACATGCACATGGACAGCAGTGAATTGAGGGGTGTGTAGGTTAGGTTATTTTATTTTAGATTAGGAATAATCCTTGGCACAACATCGTGGGCCAAATGGCCTGTACTGAGCTGTACTTTTCTATGTTCTATTACACGTGGGAACACTTCCCACCATATATACGGTGAGTCTCATACGCTGCAGGCATGGTACATTGGTGAGACCCAGCAGACGCAACAACAACGGATGAATGGATACCACGCAACAATCACCAGGCAGGGGTGTTCCCTCCCAGTCGAGGAACACTTCAGCGATCCAGGATATTTGGCCTTGGATGTTCGGGTGACCATCATCCAAGGAGGACTTTGGGACAAGCAACAATGCAGAGTGGCTGAGCAGAAGCTGATAACCAAGCTGATAACCCTCCAACCACAAGGGATGAACTCGGATTTCACCAGTTTCCTCATTTCTCCTCCCCCCACCT
>NC_057733.1:342344-363648 GCF_004010195.1 Chiloscyllium plagiosum
TGCGCTTTTCCAGCAACACATTTTCAGCTCTGATCTCCAGCATCTGCAGTCCTCACTTTCTCAACCAAGTTTGGTTCCCATGGGAATGGCCTCAACCGGGACCTTGGGTTCATGTCACATTACAGGTGACCCCGCTGCACGATACACTCTCTCACACACACTCTTACATACTCACATACCCACTGGTTAGCACTGCTACCTCATCGCACCAGGAACCCAGGTTCCATTCCAGCTTTGGGTGACTGTCTGCGTGGAGTTAGCACATTCTCCCCGTTTCTGTGTTGGTTTCCTCCGGGTGGTCTGGTTTCCTCCCACAGTCCAAAGATGTGCAGATTTGGTGAATTAACCATGCTAAATTGCCCATAGCGTTCAGGGATGTATAGATTAGGTGCATTACTCATGGGAAATGTAGGGTTAAAGGGTAGGGGAATGAGTCTGGATGGGATACTCTTTGGAGGGTCAGTGTGGATTTGTTGAGTCTAATGGCCTGTTTCCATACTGCAGGGATTCTAAGTAATCCTAAGTAAAAATATAAATCCAATTCGTAAAGATATTCCTACCGTTACGGGCAGAAAAGGTGCTAATCTCTGTCTTGGGGACAGTAAAGATGCTCATCATTGTCTGGTGCAAATAAAGGGGCTAATTTCTATCCTGAGGACAGAAAAGATGCTCCTCCCTCATGCCTCGGTAGGTGCCTTTATTCAACTGTAATACCGTTACCTCTGATTCTACCTTCTCCCTCTCAAATTGCAGAGTAAATTCAATCATATTATGTTACAAATCATACAACACCAGGTTATAGTCCAACAGGTTTAATTGGAGGCACTAACCTTCGGAGTGACGCTCCTTCATCAGGTGGTCATCCTTCATCAACCATCTGATGAAGGAACGGCGCTCCAAAGGCTAGTGCTTCCAATTAATCCTGCTGGACTATAGCCTAGTGTTGTGTGATTTGTAACTTTGTACACCCCAGTCCAACAGTGGCATCTCCAAATTAATCATATTGTGATCACTGCCTCCTCAGGTTTCCTTATCAAGGTTGTCCCATTGCACAACACTAAATCCAGTATTGCCTGTTCTCTAGTGGGCTCCACCACAAGCAGCTCCAAAAAGCCATCTTGTAGACATTCCACAAATTCTTTTTCTTGCAATCCACAATCAACCTGATTTTCCCAGTCCACCCAAATATTGAAATCCCACATGATCCCTGTAACTTCGCCTTTCCTACACATCTCTTCTATCTCTTGGTAAATCCCAGCTCCTGACTACTGTTATGAGGCCTGTATAATAACTCCAACTGTTTTTTTTTTTAACCTTTGCAGTTCCTCAATTCTACACCATCTGACCACACTTTGTTTTTTACTATTCGTTTAATTTTATTTCTTACTAATAAGGCAACCCCACCTCCTCTGCCCACCAGCCTATCTTTTCAATAGGATGTATATTCTTGGGTATTCAGCTCCCAATCCTGATTCCCTTGCAGCCATGTCTCTGTAATGCCTACAACATCATACCTGCCAATTTCGATCTGCACCACAAGCTCATTTGCCTTCTTTGTACTGTGGGCATTCAGATATAACACCTTCAATCCTGTATTAACCATCCCTCTTCTCATTGGTATTTGTTTGTCCAGTGATTGCTAACCCTTTCCAAACACTGTCCTATTTGTGTCTGTGCTGGAGACTTTAATAACCTCTCCTGAGTTCTCATTTCTTTCATATTTTTCCACGCAAGGTCCAACTTTACAGTTCTTCATGTTATGTGCTCCATAATGGGCTTGGTGATCAAACCTGTAGTCCCCTTTGTCACACCACAGCCAGAATGAAAGTTGCTACTCTGTGGCGCCCTCTTGCATTGACTGACACCCTTTTTTTATTTCAAAAATATACTTTAATCATAAAATACTTTGATGATCTGTACAACTGGACATGCCATACATATGTAAACATTCCATTTCTTTGCATACCGAAACAGAGTAATCATTCCTATTTACAGGTCTGTACGATTACATTTTTAGCTGAGGCATCAGCAGAGCCCACTGCGTGGGCCCCCTGTTCTTCTTTAGGCAGGCAGATGTTACATGGTGGTCTTTCCCAACCGCGCCTTGGCAGCAGTTGCCCCAAGCTTCAGCGCGTCCCTTAACACGTAGTCCTGGACCTTGGAATATGCCAATCTGCAACACTCAGTTGGGGTCAACTCCTTCAGCTGGAAGATCAACAGGTTTTGGACCGCCCAGAGAGCGTCCTTCACCGAGTTGATGATCCTCCAGGCACAGTTGATGTTCGTCTCGGTGTGCGTCCCGGGGAACAGGCCGTACAGCACGGAGTCCCGCGTCATGGCGCTGCTCGGGACGAACCTCGACAAACACCACTGCATTCCTCTCCAGACTTCTTCTGCATAGGCACATTCCAGAAGGAGGTGTGTAACAGTCTCGTTTCCCCCCCCCCCCGCCGCAACTGCTTCGAGGGCATCGTGTGGTGTGGCTGAGAGTCCGGGCGTGCATAAATGATCTCACAGGCAGAGCCCTGGTGCTTGGTGCTTGTTGGAAAGTTCTGGCGATGAGGCATTCTGCCAACTGGCTTTGACAGTCTGCTCAGGGAACCGCTCGATAGGATCCGCCCTTTCCTTTTCCCGAAGGGTCTCAAGGACACTGCGTGCTGACCACTTCCTGATGGACTTGTGATCAAAGGTGTTTTTTTTTCATAAACTTCTCCACAAAGGACAGGTGATACGGAACGGTCCAACTACTCGGAGCGTTCCATGGCAGCGAGGCCAGGCCCATCCTTCGCAACACCGGGGACAGGTAGAACCTCAGTATGTAGTGACACTTGGTGTTTGCGTACCGCGGATTCACGCACAGCTTGATGCTGAGGTGTGGTATCCCACACTCTTGCAGAAACAGGATGTCAGCTTTAACGTTGGCCAGGAAGGCCATCGTAGAAACACATCGCGTAGCCGATTTGATGCTACGCACATTGTTGCTGGCAATTTTTAATCCCATTTTCACAGTTTACGAGGTTAACAGTGTCCATTTGCTGCTGGTCTTGCCCCTCTGGGGTAGCTATGTGCATCCCTGTGGTGACGGCAAACTGCTGGACCCTCCCAGGGCTGAGGTAGCTGTCCGGCTCCACGCTGGGGCCATTTCCCCGCTCTGGTGTCTTCGGGTCGGACCCAGGATCCGCATCGTCTAGTTCTCCATCTGACAGCGGGGCTGTCACAGGACCGCTGCTCCCAGTTACCTGGAGCTGTGGGCCGGTGGTACCTCTCGGTTCTCACCGCGTGGGGGGAGGCCTTTACCCATCCCCTCAGAGGGATCGTCTTTTCCTGCTTGGGCGGTGCTGCCCTCCTTTTTCCCCACGGCGCTCTGTCTCTTCCTCTGGTGACGACCCTTGACTGACACCCTTGCCACTATGAGTCTTCCCTGAAACTTGTCAATGCAGATGCCACTGAGGCTGCCAGGTACTCCACAGACTCAAACTTCACTCCACCATGACAAATCCACATCAGACCCACCTTGCTGATACAGTCACTGCTGATATTGCCAGGTCTCGTACTGAGCCCAAATTCGCCTCCACCGCCACCTCCATGGATCTGCACTGGATTAATTATCGCTACCTTCTCTCTTCATCTCCAAAGACAGTCCCAGAGATAGAAGTGTTAAATCCTGTGAAGTGGACAGTGGAGATGCTAATCATTTTCCTGCAGAAACAACAAACCAATCCCAGCACTGGGGGCAGAATGATGCTGATTCATGTCAGGGGACAGTAATTCTGCTAAACCTGGTCCTGTGGAAAGGAAACTTGCTAACCTTTGTCTGTGGACTATAAAGGTGGTTATCCCAACCTTGGGACAGTAAAAAATTTAATCCCCGTCCTGTGGACAGTAAATGCGCCAGTTACTCTTCAGTGGATACTAAAAAGATTTGCGGAAACAAAGGATTTATTTCTTTTTGAGGACAAATAAGGTGCTAATTCCTGCCCCGAGACATTAAATAACCCTTGCACTGGGCCAGTAAAAGCTCTAATTTTTTATTTTAGACAGTTAAATTGCAAATCACTCCCCTGAGAACGGTAAAGATAATAATTGCCGTACTTTGGTCAGGAAAAGCACAACGAGATGCCAGTCGGGTAACACTTCAGCGGCCTCGGATCTTGCGGTGACCATCCTCCAACTACATTCTCAAGAAAACTCAGCTTTTTAAACAATAGGTGTGAAATCCAAGGCGGACTTCGGGACAACCAACAAAGCAAAGTGGCTGAGCAGAAGCTAATAGCAAAGTTCTGTACCCATGGGAATGGTCTCAACCGACCTTGGGTTCATGTCACACTACAGGTGATCCCATTGCACGATACACTCACACACCCATGCAGACCCTCTCACTCACATGCACCCTCTCACACATACCACATCACACACACACTTAACAAAGCTTACACACATCATGTGTACTCACACCCACATTCACATGCACACTCAATCTATCACTCCGACATGTGCACACATATAAGCTTATGGGGTGAATTTGTTTTTGCATAATTACATTTTATTTTGCTCTGAAACTGCATAAATCCATGTAGAGCTATACAGAGGGTTTGTCAGTCTGACATAGCAGTGGGACACAGACAGACTTCACACCTATTGTTTAAAAAGCTGAGCTATCTTGAGAATGTAATTTAAAAGAAGTTCTGTGACTTACATATCAAAGAACAGAAACCAGCATATCCCACTATAAAAGACGAAAGTTTTAATTTAAAAATGTTTACTGTATCACATTTCCATGACAGTGGACTCCTTTGGCTATACATTCTGTGAGCATGATAATAACCTGTACAACCACCTGATGAAGGAGCAGTGCTTCGTAAGCTATTGCTTCCAAATAAACCTGTTGGACTATAATAGGTGTTGCGGGATTTTTAACTTGCCTCACACCAGCACCTTCAAGTCACCAGGCTGCAGGAACATCAATCACGCCTCGGGGGCTCCGTGATTGACTGTTGTCTGGCCCAATTGGAAGAGAAGGCTGGTGACCCTCCAACCAATAGGTGTAACCAAGGGATGGGTCTAGCCGTAGCGTCACGTGACCATGCTCTTAGGGTTGAGCCTATGTGTGGCTGAATAAGGGGGATAAAGGAATTGGTCAAAAACAGAGGAGGGAAATGGTGATCGAGTGGACATAAACACCCGACATAGATTCTCAGACTCGAATTCGTGTCACGTTTGCAGCACACGGAAAATGTCTGCAGGCCTTACGCAGTGACAGCTGAAGGTGACCGCCGCCATTGTTATTGTACGTGAGAGGCGTGCCTCATGGAGCATGCGCAGTTGGACGCACGCCGGTCTTTAACTGTGATAGGGGATTAGAAGGCCAAAGATTTAAGATAGCAAACTCACACCAACCAACTGTTTTCTTTTTAATTTCTACCTTGTATTGACAGTGAGGTTTTGTTTTTGTAAACTTCTTTTACAGGGTATAATTTAGATAGATTTGCAAAATTAAATTAAAAAAAAACAAGCATCATCTGAGGCAGTCACTCAATCAGGATTTGACATTATCCGTCTTTCACCATGAAAGGATTAAGGTTTGTTCTATCTCTCACACTTTTGAGGAAACCCGAAACGTTAACTCTGATTTCACAGATGCTGCCAGACATTTCCAATATTTTGAAATGTTGAAGTTGAAAATGAAGATGTGGATTTATAAAATGAGTTTGCTGAATCTGGAACTTTTGTATGCCACTGGGCCACTGGACAGAGTGGTGTTAGTGATAGGATGATAGAATAGAACTAAAATCCCTACAGTGTGGAAGAAGGCCATTTGGCCCAACAAGTCCTCTGAAGAGTATCCCACCCAGGCTCACTCCCTATACAGGGAGAACTACCGATTTGGATCCATAAGGAGAGGTTGAATAGGCTAGGGCTGTTTTCCTTTGAGTGTTGGATGCTGAGGGGTGACCTTTATAGAGGTTTATAAAATCAAGAGGAGCATGGATAGGTTAAATAGACAAAGTCTCTTCCCTGGGTTGGGGAATCCAGAACTAGAGCGCATAGGTTTAGGATGAGAGAGGGAAGATATAAAAGGGACCTAAGGGGCAACACTTCCACGCAGAGGGTGGTATGTGTATGGAATGAGCTGCCAGAGGAAGTGGTGGATGCTAATACAATTACAACGTTTAAGAGTCATCTAGATGGGTATATGAATAGGAAGGGTTTGGAGGGATATAGGCCAGGTGCTGACAGGTGGGTCTAGATTAGATTGGGATATCTGTTTGGCATGGACGAGTTGGATCGAAGAATCTCTTTTTGTGCTGTACAGCTCAATGACTCTACATTTCCCCTGACTAATGCACCTAACCCACACGTCCCTGTACACTATGGGCAATTTAGCATGGCCAATTCACCTAGCCTGCATGTCTTAGGACTGAGAGAGGAAACTAGAGCAGCTCGGGGGAGAATGTGCAAAAACTACACAGTCGCCTGAGGCTGGAATCTAACCCGGGTCCCTGGTGCTGTGAGGCAACAGTGCTTACCACTGAGCCACCGTTCTGCAATGACACAAAGTGTGCATAAGGGAAAATTTTGGATTATCTTTGTTTTTATAGATGGGAGACTATGGGAGCTCAGAAACGAAGGTATCAGTATTGTGAAGTCTAGTAACAGTAACAGCATTTCAAAACTGGTTTAGCTGAGGTAAATGCAATTTTAGGCAATATTTTCAGAGGTGGATTCACCCTATGAGACATGCTGTTTTTAACGCCACCCTCTCATTCTGTTTCACTCCTATCATGGTGTCCCGAGTCTTCTGTAGGTCCAGACTGCAGGGAGTTTCCTCCTCTGAAAGTCATTAGTGAATTAGTTGGGTTTTCATGACAATCCAGCAGTTTCCATGATCACTTTTTTTCCTCATCCCTCAAATTACCAGATTTATTCTTCTTAGTTTTACTAACTGCCTCATTTTTGGATTGTGTCTCACTCCAGTTTTTTTTGTTTTACTTTAATGAACTAGCCTGTATTGAAAGGAGGAAACAGGTGTCACATCAGGACCTGAATACATTGAATTTGAACATGGAAGGAAAAACCATACATGGGAAGAAACCATACAGATGCTCTGTGTGTGGGCGAGGCTTCAACCATTCATCTGGTCTGTCGAGACATAAGCTCAGTCACACTGGAGAAAAACCGTGGAAATGTAGAGATTGTGGCAAGGCATTTACATCCCCCTCTGACCTGGAAAGGCATCGGCGGAGTCACACTGGGGAGAGGCCTTTTTCATGCTCTGTGTGTGGGAAAGGATTCAATCAGTTGTCCAACTTGCTGCAACACCAGCGAGTTCACACCGGGGAGAGACCTTTTAAATGCCCAGACTGTGGGAAGTGTTTTAAAAGTGCTGGAGAACTGATGTCCCATCAACGTGTTCACACTGACGAAAGACCGTTCAGATGCTCTCACTGTGACACTCAGTTCAAGTACTCATCTGACCTCACTGTCCACCAGCGAGTTCACACTGGGGAGAAACCATTCACCTGCTGTGAGTGTGGGAAGACATTCTCTCAGTTATATAACTTGTTGACACACCAGCGAGTTCACAGTGATGACAGACCTTTTAAGTGTTCTGACTGTGGTAAGTGCTTTAAATGTTCAGGGAATCTGATAACACATCAACGTGTTCACAGTGATGCGCGACCTTTTAAATGTCTGGACTGTGGAAAGTGCTTTAAAAGCTCTGGAGAACTGATGTCGCATCAACGTGCTCACACTGATGAGAGACCATTCAGATGCTCACATTGTGGGATCGGGTTCAAGAAATCATATAACCTCACTGTACACCAGCGACTTCACACTGGGGAAAAGCCATTCACCTGCTCAGAGTGTGGAAAAGGATTCACTCAGTTATACAATCTGCAGACACACCAGCGAGTTCACACAGGAGCACGACCATTCACCTGCCCCGAGTGTGGGAAGGGATTTACTCAGTCAGCCCACTTGGTCAGACACCAACAAGTGCACAAAAAAATATATTGATTGGATTTTACTGTGAATTATCATCCAGGACAAAACTATGTCCTGGTGTTTGTGTCTGCTGATATTAATGAACTACAGTTTAGTCGAGTGTTAATATTCTGAATAAATTAAAATAAATTAGCTGTGTGTTAACCACACAATGGGTTGAACCTTTCTGATTATCTATATCACAGGTTCCTTGTGAATTGCTCTCCGTCTCCTCTCTCTCTTCCATTGTCACTCCAACAGTGAAACATGTTTGTCACAAAGATTCAGATAATCCAATCCTCTGCCTTTGCTACTTTGTTTCCACTAATTCACTTGGCCAAACTCTCTAATGTTCTAATGTGCAGAACCCTGTGACTACTACTACTTTTAGTTTCTCCCAGCTGCTTGAATGTCTTTTTCCAAGACAGTTGTCAAGAAGAGAAGTAGAAGTGGGTGTGAGGGAATGACATCAGTGCTCTCTGTCTTCCCAGTATTGAACTGGAGAAAATTGTTCCGCATTCACCACTAGATATAAATGTCATATGTCATTTTGTCCAAGAAATGCAACTCCTGCTCCAAATAAACTATTACTCTCACAAGTCCCCACATATACTGATATTCTTAATGATACACTCTCTCATGCATCCCTTTCCCCTTCAAATCTGCTACCTTTAGTCCCTCCTTGATAAAGAAACCCTTGACTGCCACTCTATCCTTGCAACAACTGCCCATCTAAGTTCTGAGCAATGAAGGCAAGCGTGGCAAACATCTTCTTAGTCATCCTTACTACAAGTGATGCAAATTTCAAAAATTTGTACACATGAGCCCCTTAGTCTGTCTGTTCTACTCTACTACCCAGGGTCTTACCATTGATTTTAAGTCCTGCTCTTGTTTGTTTTACCAAAATGCAATACCTCACATTTATCTAAATTAAACTCCATCTGCCTCTCCTCAGTCCATTGATCCAATTGATCAAAATCTCTGTAATCTTAGATAACCTTCTTCACAGTCCACTACACCACCAATTTTGGTGTCATCCACAGGCTTAAAAAATGCTTCCGAAATTCTCATCCAAATCATTTGTGTGGGGGGACAAAAGTTCCTGCCTCTCATGTCTCCTTTAAACTTACCGACTTACCTTAAACCTACATCTCCGTTTTGAAATTTCTACCTGGGGAAATAAGACTCTAACTATCCATGATTTTGTAAACTTCAGAGGTTGTGTTCCTTCCTTTGTTATTTAAGTGAAAACAAACGTAAGTGTGTCCAACTTTTCCTCACAGTTATCATCCAAACCAGGCAACATCCTGACAAACTGTTTGCATACCCTCTCTAAAGTCCACAATCCTTCTGGTGTTGTTTTGACCACAATATTCCAAATGTAGCATAACTAAAGTTTTCATACTCTATGCCACCTCGACCACTTTATCCACTTGTATTGCCACTTCCAGGGAACTGTGGACCTGTATGCCTAGATCTTTCTGTATGCTGTGGTTCTGTTCGCCGAGCTGGAAGTTTTTGTTGCAAACGTTTCGTCCCCTGTCTACTGTGGTGTTTCCTCCGGCATTTATAGTAGCCTGTCCCTGCCGCTTCCGGTTGTCAGTTTCAGCTATCCGCTGTAGTGGCAGGTATATTGGGTCCAGTTCTATGTGTTTGTTGATGGAGTTTGTGGATGAGTGCCATGCTTCTAGGAATTCCCTGGCTGTTCTTTGTTTCGCTTGCCCTATAATGGTAGTGTTGTCCCAGTCAAATTCATGTTGCTTGTCATCTGCGTGTGTGGCTACTAAGGATAGCTGCTCGTGTCGTTTCGTGGCTAGTTGATGTTCGTGGATGCGGATCGTTAGCTGTCTTCCTGTTTGTCCTATATAGTGTGTTGTGCAGTCCTTGCATGGGATTTTGTACACTACATTAGTTTTGCTCATGCTGGGTATCGGGTCCTTCGTTTTGGTGAGTTGTTGTCTGAGAGTGGCTGTTGGTTTGTGTGCTGTTATAAGTCCTAGTGGTCGCAGTAGTCTGGCTGTCATTTCAGAGATGTTCTTGATGTATGGTAGTGTGGCTAGACCTTTGGGTTGCGGCATGTCCTCGTTCTGTTGTCTTTCCCTTAGGCATCTGTTGATGAAATTGCGCGGATATCCGTTTTTTGCGAATACCTTGTATAGGTGTTCCTCTTCCTCTTTTTGCAGTTCTGGTGTGCTGCAGTGTGTTGTGGCCCTTTTGAATAGTGGCCTTGATGCAACTTCGTTTGTGTGTATTGGGATGGTTGCTTTCATAGTTCAGGACTTGGTCTGTGTGTGTGGCTTTCCTGTGTACCTTAGTGGTGAATTCTTTCTGTATGTTGATGCTATATAGGGTTCTACCATTTTCTGTAGACATTCCTCCTGCATTAGATCTCCCAAAATATATCATCTCGCATTTGAATTAAACTCCAGCTGCCATTTCTCCGCCCAAGTCTCTAGCCTGTTGTATTCTCTTGCAATCCTCACTATCTGTAGCTTCCCAAATCTTTGTGTTGTTTGCATAACTTACACCCACATTTTTGTCTAAATGATTTTAAATGATTTATTTTTATATATACTCTATATTTTGTTTATATAAATATGACAATACAGGTTCCAGCACTAATCCCTGCAGAACAGCATTAGTCACACATTTGCAATCTGAAGAGCACCATTCCACCACTGCTTTGTCTTCTGTGAGTAAGCCAGTTCTGTATCCGTTTTTCCAGCTCATCACAGATCCTGAATACTTTTTGTATTCACCTACCATGAGGGACCTTGTCAAAGACATTACTAAAGTCCATGTAGACAACATCTTCTGCCCTGCTCTCCTCAATCATCATTCTCACTTCCTCAAAATAAAGCTCAGTCAAGTTTGAGACATGACGTACCCGAATAAAATCATGTTGCCATTCTTTAATAAGCCCATAATTTTCCAAATGTGTGTAAATACCAACCTTAAGAATCTTCTCCAATTATTATCTACCATTGACGAATGGCTCACCAGCCTGTAATTTCCCTTCTTATGCCTGTTGCTCCTCTTGCACAAAGGAACAATGTGACTATTTTCCATCCTCCAGGACCGGATCTCTCCTGCGACGAAAGAGGGCACAAAAATTATATACAAGGTCCCAGAAATTTTTTCATCTTCCTCCCTCAGCATTCTGGGATAGATCCCATCAGGTCCTGGGGTCTTGTCTAACATAATGCTTTTAAATATCTCTTTTTAATACAGATATGCCCTAGAATATCAACATATATCTCCCATGACTCACTATCCACCATGCCCTTCTCCTTTACAAATATCATTGCAAGGTATTTGTGAAAGACAATACCCACATCCTCTGGCTGCATAGATAAATTTCCTCCTTTGGACAGCAAAGAGGTTACCTCAGATTACACAGGATCTTGACCAGATGGGCCAATGGGCTGAGAAGTGGCAGATGGAGTTTAATTCAGATAAATGCGAGGTGCTGCATCTTGGGGAAGCAAATCTTAGCAGGACTTATACACTTAATGGTAAGGTCCTAGGGAGTGTTGCTGAACATAGAGACCTTGGAGTGCAGGTTCATAGCTCCTTGAAAGTGGAGTTGCAGGTCGATAGATAGTGAAGAATGCGTTTGATATGCTTTCCTTTATTGGTTAGAGTATTGAGTACAGGAGTTGGGAGGTCATGTTGCGGCTGTACAGGACATTGATTAGGCCACTGTTGGAATATTGCATAGAGTTCTGGTCTTCTTCCTATCGGAAAGATGTTGTGAAACCTGAAAGGGTTCAGAAAGGATTTACAAGGATGTTGCCAGGGTTGGAGGATTTGAGCTATAGGGAGAGGCTGAACAGGTTGGGGCTGTTTTCCCTGGAGCATCAGAGGCTGAGGGGTGACCTTACCCTTATAGAGGTTTACAGAATTATGAGGGGCATGGATAGGATAAATAGGCAAAGTCTTTTACTTTGGGTCGGGGAGTCCAGAACTAGAGGGCATAGGTTTAGGGTGAGAGGGGAAAGATATGGAGCAACTTTTTCACGCAGAGGGTAGTATGTGTATGGAATGAGCTGCCAGAGGAAGTGGTGGAGGCTGGTACGATTGCAACATTGAAGAGGCATTTGGATGGGTATATGAATAGGAAGGGTTTGGAGAGATATGGGCCGGGTGCTGGCATGTGGGACTAGATTTGGTTGGGATATCTGGACGGGTTGGACCGAAGTGTCTGTTTCCATGCTGTACATCTCTATGATTCTGAGGGTATGTACCATTTCCCTAACTACCATTTTGCACCTTATGTGTCTATAAAACACCTTGGGATTTTCCTTAATGCTGTTTCCAAAGGCATTTCATGGCCCCTTTTACCCCTCCTTATTTTTTGTTTGAGTTCTTTCTTGCAAATTTTGTACATTTTGAGAGCTCTGTCTTCAGATTCCTAAACCTTACATGTGCCTTCTTATGGTTTTTGACTAAGCTTACAATTACTTGAGTCATCCAAGGTTCTTGGATCTTGCCTTATCGATTTTCACCGATTCTGAACACTAACTGGCCCTTAAAAGATTTCCACATGACAAATGTGGATTTACCCTTAAACAGGTGCCCTTAATCCACATTCCCCAGTTCCTGTTGTGGCTAGCCTTTCCCAATTTTAATACTTTCACCTGCGGACTATTTTTGACCTAATCCATACGTAATTTAAAACTTGCAGATTTATGGTCACTGTTCATGGAATGCTTCCCCCACTGAAACTTTGATCACGTGACCCGGTTCATTCCCCAGTACCATATCTAGTTTGGTGCCTTTCCCAGACAGATTGTTTCAAAACACTACCCTGGATGCAGCCACCAAATTCAACCTTCCCATCTGAGTACCTGGTACAAGGCAAGTGCCAGTCAATGAGGGGAAGTTAAACTGCCCCACCACCACAACACTTTTTTTTACATTATTCCATGATCTGTCAACACATCTATTCCTCTCTTCCCCCATTGGCTGTTGGGAGACCTGCAATACAATTCTATCAAATTCTATTCCTGAGTTCCATCTATATTGGTGGCTGGATAAGCCCTCCAAGATGTCCTCCCTTAGTACATGTTATATGAATTAAGTTCATAGAGTCATGGAGACGTGCAGCACAGAAGCAGACCCTTTGTTCCAACTTCTCTATACCAACTAGATTTCCTAAATTAATCTAGTCCCATTTGCCAGCTAAACCTTTTTTATTTATATGACCATACAGATGCCTCTTAAATGTTGTTGTACCATCCTCCACTTCCTCTGGCAGCTTGTTCCATACATGCACCACCTTCTGTGCATAAAAGTTGCCCTTTCGGTCCATTTTAAATCTTTAACCTTAAACCTATGCCTTCTAATTTTGGACTTCACAAATATGCAGCAAAGACCTTGGATATTCATTCTAATCGTGCCCTTCATGATTTTATAAACTTCTTTAAAGGTCACCCCTCAGCCTCCAGTGCTCCAGAAAAATAGTCCCAGCCTATTTAGTCTTTCCGTACAGCTCAAATCTCCAAATCTAGCAACATCTTTGTAAATCTTTTCTAAACCCTTTCAAGTTTCAGAACATCATTTCTATAGCAGGGAGACCAAAATTGAATGCAATATTCTAGAAGTGGCCTAACCAATGTCTTGTACAGCCCCAACATGACCTCCCAACTCCTATACTCAGTGCACTAACCAATAAAGACAGGCATACAGACACAATCTCCACACAGACTGACAACCAAATCCAGACAGCTGGCACTGCAAGCCAACCACTGAGCTACGTTGCCACCCACCATGTTCAAATAACATAGTACTTTTTCATTTATTCTGAGAGTCTGCAGGTTCACAATAGCTGTGCTGAAATTGTTGCCACAATAGTGGCAAAATCCTACATCAGAACATGATTGAGAAACATTGCAAACATTCATTTACATTTCATACAAGGCCTAGAAGACTCCACAATTCATCATTTCCAATCCTATGTTTGAGGCTTTACTAATTTTTTTCACTGTTCTACTGTTCAAATCATGATCTGAAATTGAAAAATACCTTGCAACAAGCCATAAAACCATACAGGGCCAGGACCTGCTTCTGTCATTTTACAAGGTCATTATTGTGTTTCAACTCTTTAACTCTTAATTCTGATCCAATATATTTGGTACAATGTTCCTTGGTTGATTCAATCTCAATTCTTTTCTCCCTTCCCCAGTAGAATTACTGTTCTTACCCCTTTTAGATAACTGCATGGAGAATTTCTTAACTCATTAATGCACTGCCAGTCCAGTTTAATACTTTGATTAAATTCCTGCTGTTGACCTGCTACCTTTTGTAAACATTGATTAGATTAGATTTCCTACAGTGTGGAAACAGGCCGTTCGGCCCAACAAGTCCACACCAACCCACCAAAGAGTAACCCACTTCCCTCCCACTAACGCATCTGACACTGTGGGCAATTTCGCACAGCCAATTCACCTAATTTGCACATCTTTGGATTGTGGGAGGAAACTCACGCAGACACCGAGAGAATGTGCAAACTCCACACAGACAGTCGCCCGAGGCTGGAGTCAAACCTGGGACCCTTGTGCTATGAGGCAGCAGTACTAACCACTGAGCCACCATGCCGCCCCAATCATTGTATAGAAATCATAGAAGCCCTGCAGTGTGGAGTAGCCATTTAGCCCATCGAGCCCACACTGACCCTCTGAAGAGCATCCTACATAACCCAGCCCCCTACTCTATCCCTATACCCTTGCATTTCCCATGGTCAATTCACCTAACCTGCACATCTCTAGACACTATGTGCAATATAGCATGGCCAATCCATCTAACCTGCACAACTTTGAACTGTGGGAGGAAACTGGTGCACCCAGAGAGATGTGGAAGATGTGTAAACTCCACACAGATAGTTTCAAGCGCAGAATCAAACTCAGTCCTGGTGCTGTGAGGCAGCACTGCTAACCGCTGAGCCACCATGCCACGGTGTGGTAAACTCTATCCCAACGCACCTAGCATCTTCAGCAGCATTCAGAGCCAAATGTATCTTAACCCTCATAGCAACATAGCCATTCAGCCACTCAAACCTTTTCCACATTCAAAGAAATCATTGTTGTTTCGTGGTCTAACTCCATGTACCTGCCTTTGACCCGTTTCCCTTAATACCTTCACTGAACAAAAATTTAATCTCTCTCAGACATAAAATTAACTGATCCAGCATCCACTACCATTTGTGGAAAAGAGTTCCAAACCTGTACAATCTTTTGTATGTAGAAGTGCTGAACTCTCAACTTTTAAAAATCCACTATATTGAAAATGGAAACTTATTGAATAAGGCCAACTGTTATCTTCCGGTCCTGATCTCAGTGCAGAAGGTGGCCAGTGGCATCATTGTGCCTGGCCTGGCTCTATGAAAGTCTTTGAGGAGAAAGTGAGGTCTGCAGATGCTGGAGATCAAAGTTGAAACTTTATTGCTGGAACAGCACAGCAGGTCAGGCAGCATCCAGGGAACAGGAGATTCGACGTTTCGGGCACAGGCCCTTCTTCAGGAATGAGCAGAGAGTGTTCAGCAGGAGAAGATAAAAGGTAGGGAGGAGGGACTTGGAGGAGGGGCGTTGGAAATGTGATAGGTGGAAAGAGGTCAAGGTGAGGGTGATAGGTAGGATGGAGGCGGAGAGGTCAAGAAGAAGACTGCAGGTCAGGAAGGCGGTGCCGTGCTGTCTTCTTCTTGACCTCTCCGCCTCCACCCTACTCCGACCTATCACCTTCACCTTTACCTCTTTCCACCTATCACATTTCCAACGCCCCTCCTCCCAGTCCCTCCTCCCTACCTTTTATCTTCTCCTGCTGAACACTCTCTGCTCATTCCTGAAGAAGGGCCTGTGCCTGAAACGTCGAATCTCCTGTTCCCTGGATGCTGCCTGACCTGCTGTGCTGTTCCAGCAATAAAGTTTTATCTATGAAAGTCTTATCCATTTATTTTCCATTCCCCTCCATTTTCCCCATAGCCAAGGACTATCTTAACAAAATGAAGTCATTCATCTTGCTTACAGTCTACTAAATTCCATCTGCACCCTGTCGAAGGTGTTGGTACCCTTCCTTACTTCAGTATGGAGCCCAGAATTTTCCACAATACTCAATTTGACCTCACCAGTATTTTAGAAACTGTTTAGCATAACTTCCTTGCTTTTATAGTTTCTGCAAATATTTGTAGGGTCAAGTTTACCTTTAAATAGCTTTCTCAGCTTTACCTTGCTAAATAGAACATTGTTATTTCTGAGCCCTTTTAAAATTCTAACATTCAATTTGTATAATTACTCCTCATTCTTCCCACTACTTCTCTTCCTCAAATTTCATCTAATCTGTGTCTATCAGTTAGCTTATTTATGCCCTCCTAAAGTGTTACTATCCTAACTGTTTGTTACATTTCTGAGCTTTATACTATCTGCAATCTGTACTATCCCTGTGTTATCAAGCCCAGGATGTTAATCTATAATTAAAAAGATCAATACTAATCCCTATGGATACACCTTCCTCCCATCTGAAAAACTTCAGTGCTTCTCCCAGCTTTCTGTTCTTTAGCGAATGTCACAAGCTTTAATTTCAGAGGCTTCAATTTTGATTCTATCAAATGTTTCTTGTGGGCCCCAGCTAAAGTTGTGTTTTGTAACTTCTCCATTCCATTTTCCTTCTTTAATGTATATTCAGTATCTTAACAGGCATTTTATTTTTTCCCTCCACCTCTTACTCACTACCTTGGGAAAGGTTCATGATCCATTCTGTTCAACCATTATGACTGTAATACCAAGCTTTATTCCTTCCCAGGTTGGTCAGCTTCTCTACTTTCAGAATTGTTCAACGCACAACAAAATTGAAGTGTTTTGTTTTGGTTTGGTGAGAAATTATTCATCTGCCATGAAGACTTGACCTCTAGAATTAGCCAAGCTGTTATAGCCAGATTACAAAACTGACTATCTACCTGATAGACCAAAACACAGCGAGGGCTTATACCGTTCTCTCGCACACACAAAAAAGATCTAATCCAATCAATTACTTATCCCATCAATCTACTATCAATGTGATGTTACCTAGGGCTGCCCTAACTTTGAGGTCACTAATTATTCTATCACAGTACACAATATCAAGTCCGCTATAACCTTGTAATGCAGTGGCAGTTTCTGAGCCAGGTAACTTAGGTTTAAGTTCCACCTGCTCCGGAGGAATGTAATAACATCCATGAATAGATTAATTTGGAAAAAATATATAAAATATATATTTTATATAATGCTATCTTGTTGGTTCTAGAATGTGGTGCTCTAAGAAATTATCTTGAATGATAAGACCTCCTCATCCTGCCTACAGTGTCTGTCAGATTTTTCTATCTTGTACGCAGATTAAAGCACCCATGATTGGTGCCATCTCCTTATAAGTACCCAATATTTATTCTTGCACCTTTGTCCCATATGGTGGAGTTCTGTACACCACTTCCACTAGTGACGTATTTCCCCTACATTCCTCTTCTCCATCCACACTGATTCAACATCCTGATCTCCTGAAAGAAGGTCATTCTACTATTGTATAAATGTCATCCATGATTAACAGTGTTACACTCCACTGTGACATAGTTTGTTATTTTTCTTGAATTCAACTTGATTGAGGATGACCATCTGTTTGAAACAAAGCTAAGCTTAGGAGGGGAATCAGAGTTAATGTTTCAGGTCAAGTGATCCTTCCTCAGAACGGATGGTAGCTAGCAAAATGTCAGTTTATATGCAGATGATAGGCTGGGGGCAGGGGATAAGGAGTAAATGATAGGTGAAGACAGAGGCCAAAGAGAGAGAAGAACAGTTGGACAGACGAAGGTGTGGATGACAACCTGGCTAGGAAGGTGAATCGCTGTTAATGGAGACTGTTAGTGGCTAACAATGGGTTGTGTGTAATAGACTATCAGATAACAAGGCCTGGTATGTCAGTAATGGGAGAGATTCCTGATGAAGGGCTTTTACCTGAAACGTCGATTTTCATGGCCCTCGGATGCTGCCTGACCCGCTGTGCTTTTCCAGCACCACTGTAATCTTGACTTTGATCTCCAGCATCGGCAGTCCTCACTTTCACCTAGACATCCTAAGGCACCAAGTGTCAGCACAGGAATTATAATGAAAATAGGCATAAGCAGAATAGATTAACAAGACAGTGGCGAGATTATTTCTGTACACCCTGGCCCCATTATCTCACTTGACACGTAAACCATTCCATCTGAAGACTACACTTGGTCTCAACACACATGTACAATACCACAAAAGGTCAAGGCAAAATTAACACAAGCAGCTCAGTATATGAGTGAGACAAAAAAAACTGCAGATGCTGAATTCCAAGGTAGAAAAGCAGGAGGCTGGAAGAACACAGCAAGTTGGGCAGCATCAGGAGGTGGAGAAGTCAACATTTCAGGTGTAACTCTTCTTTAGGACTCAAATGGGTGTAAGGGGAGCTGCAGATAAGGGGAGTAGGGGGGGCAAGGTGGTGAGGTGGGTTTAGGTGAACACAGAGGGTACGACATGGTTGGTCGATGGGAGGAATGAGTCGGGTTGGTGGCTAGAAAGAAGGGTCGATGAAAGGAATGGAAGGGAGTTGGGTGATGAGATGGGAGGTTATATGAAATTGGAGAACTGGGCAAACGTAGTCACAGAACTATACAGCATGGAAACACACCCTTTGGTCCAGCTCATTCATGCTGACCAGACATCTTAAACTAATTTAGACCCATTCACCAGTGTTGTGCCTGCCACACAGCGTGTTCAACTCATATATCTAGCAAAGAAACTGAGTGTCAACTCTTCATAGTAATAAACAATAATATTTATTTATTTAACACAATTAATGCTATAACAACAAAATACATGATAAACTAACAATTTATACTATAAATCTAAACAACTATCTTGAGCTTTAACTTTGAATGATCATATACCACCATTCTAGATCGTGGCCTTGATCCATGTGGCAATGATCGTCTGGTCATCTTCTCCTGGGATCTCCCTGGGATCATCTGGTCCCAGGAATGTCTTCTCTTCATAGTGTTTGGTCTTGAGTTACTGCTCCTCAGGGTGATGTTGCAGTGATTTATATACTTAGTAGCTGTTCCGGCCATTTTGGGAGGGTCTTTAGTGTCTTCCAATAAATTAATCAGGGCTCAACCATCCCGATCAATCGGACACAACCAGGCATGTCGATGGCAGGGTAGTCCTTGGGGATCCATTTCTGGAGATGTTAGGTTCGCATAAGTCAGGTAGCCCTCTCCAAATAAGGGTATGAGACATCCCTGTATCTAGCAAAGAACTTGAGGTTCCAATTGTCCTGGAGATGGCATTTAGGTTGATTCTATTCAATTCCAAATTCGAGTGCATATTGTATTGTCTGCATCAGTTGCATATTGTCTGTATGTAACTGCAGCCTGTCTGGATTCTGCAGCATGTTTATTAGCACAGTCACTTTGGTGCAGGCTTGTCTCTATTTTCCAGCGTGCCTTATTTATTGTCTGTTTCTCATAAATCCATCATAATTCCATCATTTTGAGTGGTCCTTCCGGCCACTGTCCCTCCCCTTGTTCCAGAATGTGAATCATGATGGATCACATGATCACAGACCAATTTCCATGCAGTGACCACATGATCATTCAGACTCAAGTAAGGCACAACATGCACTTAAACAGCTAAACTCTTACAAGTAATATCACTCCTAACTAAGATCAAGCAAATGTCATCACACTATATCTAAATAGAATATCAAAGTTCGGACTTAACGGCTGACCAAGCAAAGACATTGGAGAAAACAAACAAATACAAAAAAAATTCATAACGAAAAAACATTTTAAAACTACAAAAAATGAAAAACCAGGAGGGTTTAAACTAGTATGGCAGGGGGGTAGGAACCTGAGCTATATACCGATGGTGAGAGTTGATGGAGATAAGGCAATAGCAAGAGGTAGCGCAGCCAGTGGGAAGGAATTTCCTGGGAAAGGACCAAGGGAGCAGTCAAAGTGTGTTTGCTTTAATGCAAGAAGTATCAGGAATAAAAGTGATGAGCTTAGAGCATAGATCAGTACCTGGTGCTATAATGTTGTGGCCATAACAGATGGGTTTCTCAGGGGCAGGAATGGTTGCTGGATGTTCCAGGGTTTAGAACATTTAAAAAGAATGGGGAGGGGGGAAAAAGAGGAGGGGGTGTAGCACTGTTAATCAGAGAGTGTATCACAGCTACAGAACTTACCATTGTCGAGGAGAGTCTGCCTACTGAGTCAGTATGGGTGGAAATTAGGAACAGTAAGGGAGCAGTCACCTCATTAGGGGTTTACTACAGGTCCCCCAGTAGCAGCAGGGAGATTGAAGAAGCATAGGTCGGCAGATTTTGGAAAAGTGTGAATGTAGTAGGGTTGTTGTAATGGGTGACTTTAACTTTCCCAACATTGATTGGAACCTCCTTCGAGCAGATGGTTTGGAAGTAGTTGTTTTTGTAAGATGTGTTCAGGAGGGTTTCCTAACTCAGTACGTTGACAGGCCGATGAGGGGCGAGGCCATTCTGGATTTGGTGCTCGGCAATGAGCCGGGGTAGGTGTCAGATCTTGCGGTGGGAGAGCATTTTGGTGATACTGACCACGATGCCTCACATTCTACATAGCTATGGAGAAGGAGAGAAGCAGGCACAATGGGAGGATATTTAAAAGGAAACTATGATGCTATCAGACGTGAGTTGGGAAGCATGGACTGGGAGCAATTGTTCCATGGAAAGGGCACTATAGACATGTAGAGACTGTTTAAGGAACAGTTGTTGCGAGTGATGCACAAATGTGTTCCTCTGAGACGGGCAAGAAGGGGTAAGATAAAGGAACCTTGGATGACGAGAGCAGAGGAGCTTCTCGTCAAAAGAAAGAAGGCAGCTTACATAAGGTGGAGGAAGCAAGGGTCTTGCTCAGCTCTAGAGGATTACAGGCAGGTGAGGAAGGAGCTCAAAAATGGTCTGATGAGAGGCAGGAGGGGGCACGAAAAAAGCTTGGCAGGAAGGATTAGGGAGAATCCAAAGGCATTTTACATGTATGTGAGAAATAAGAGAATGATCAAAGAAAGAGTAGGGCCGAAAAGGGATAGCATAGGGAACTTGTGTGTGGAGTCTGAGGAGGTAGGGGAAGCCCTAAGTGTGTTTTTTGCTTCTGTCTTTACTAAAGAAAAGGACCTTGTAGTGAATGAAACCATTGAGGAGCAGATAAGCATGCTGGAACGGATAGAGATTAAGGAAGCTGATGTGCTGAAAATTTTGACAAACATTAAGATTGACAAGTCGCCAGGGCCAGACC
>NC_057733.1:364107-369089 GCF_004010195.1 Chiloscyllium plagiosum
GACACAAAGGTTGGAGGTGTCGTTGACAGTATAGAGGACTGTTGTAGGCTGCAGCGTGACATTGATAGGATGCAGAGATGGGCTGAGAGGTGGCAGATGGAGTTCAATCTGGATAAATGCGAAGTGGTGCATTTTGGAAGGTCGAACTTGAAAGTTGAGTACATGATTAAAGACAGGATTCTTGGCAGTGTGGAGGAACAGCGGGATCCTGGTGTGTAGGTACATAGATCCCTTAAAATTGCCACCCAGGTGGACAGGGTTATTAAGAAAGCATATGGTGTTTTGGCTTTCATTAACAGGGGGATTGAGTTTAAGAGCCGTGAGATCTTGTTGCAGCTCTATAAAACTTTGGTTAGATTGCACTTGGAATATTGTGTCCAGTTCTGGTCCCCCATATTATAGGAAAGATGTGGATGCATTGGAGAGGGTTCAGAGGAGGTTTACCAGGATGCTGCCTGGAATGGAGGGCTTATCTTATGAAGAGAGGTTGACTGAGCTCGGACTTTTTTCATTGGAAAAAAGAAGGAAGAGAGGGGACCTAATTGAGGTGTACAAAATAATGAGAGTTTATAGCCAGACGCTTTTTCCCAGGGCAGAAATTGTTAACACGAGGCGTCATAGTTTTAAGCTGTTTGGCGGAAAGTATAGAGGGGATGTCAGAGACGGGTTCTTTACGCAGAGAGTTGTGAGAGCATGGAATGCGTTGCCAGCAGCAGTTGTGGAAGCGAGGTCATTGGGGATATTTAAGAGACTACTGGACTTGCATATGGTCACAGAAATTTGAGGGTTCGTACATTAGGTTTACCTTACATGAGGATCAATGGTCGGCACAACATCGTGGGCTGAAGGGCCTGTTCTGTGCTGTACTGTTCTATGTTCTATGTTCTATGTTCTAAAAATTGAAAACACTTCATAAAACCAGAGAATATTTTCTACAAACAAGATGTTAAATAATATTTGCTAGACTAACAAATATTTATCCTGGTCTGTTCAGTGTTTTTGTGTGTTGTTTCTGGTATCGATGATGATCTCAATGAAGTAGATCTTGATTATGTTCCGTGCGGTCATGGTTGTCCTGGGGAGAGATCAAGGTTGTTTCTGTTGTTATCCTTGTCTAATATCTGAATAGTTTTGAATAGGGTAATGCACGTGCATGAACCCTCCCCCACTTTCTGTTTAAAAGAAGGAATAGGAATATGAACTCCATATGGAATGTTAAGTCTGGTTTAGAGGCCTTCAGTTTCTAGTGGTAGGTATTAGTGTGGCTTTAAATGGCCGGACCATGGAGTGGTCAGAAAAGACTGAAATGAGACGGTCATCTTGACTAATTAACGAAGTGTAAAGATGAAGCGGTCGTTATGGCCTACGAAAGAAATGTGAAGGCAAAAATGAGACCGTCATTGTCACCATGGGCAAAATCTGATATGGAGATTTTATCCATGAATGACACCAGGGAAATTGAAGAATTGTTAACCTGATTGCTCCCATCAGCGCACACAGGAATAAGAGTTGGCCTCACTGAGACTATAGAGACGTGTGAAATGCATGTGAGTTTGAACCATCAGAAACAGTTGCACCTTACTTTGGATGGCTGTCAGGAGCTGTTTCATCACTTGGATTCATGAATGAGTGCATTCGTCAAATAGGCACCCAACAGAGACTCATCAGTGTGTTGTGAATCCTTGGTCTTTGGGGGCGCAGCAATATTGTATCCTCCCCGTTCCCATGTCCGTCCTGTCATTGCCTCGAGCGGTGATACTCTGAATATTGGATGTTACCACTTGGTTGGTCTGTTTTCTCTGATCTATACAAGTCCTTCAGTATTATCACACGTCCATGTTGTGGGTACGCTGTCTGGGGTCTGAGTTATAAGGAGTCAGGGTTGTTTGATTTCCCTATGTGTGAGGGGATTATTAGGGAGTTTTGTCATATCTAGACTATTGGGAATATGTAACATGTCCGTGCTGTCAGTTACTAGTGATTTCTTCTAATTTGTTTGGGGGTCTTCCATTAAGTCAATTAAATTAACTGGGGGTCCCTTGGGTGTTGAAGTTGCACTCAGTGGTAGTGATGGGAGAGTAAAACTTTTGTTAGGGGTGCAAGCTGACTGAAAGGCTGTGTCTTGTCACTTGATCGAGGGCATTGTAATCCACCATACATATATCGAGGTGGTGAGAATGGCTGTGTTGTGTGCCATACGATTGTAATTGGTTTGTATGTATCAGCTGCTCTTTCCTGTGGCTAGTAAAATCTTGTATACTGAGGGGCTCGCCTTATCCAACACAGTGTGTCGACCTGAATATTTAGGGGAGAGAAAGGAATTCGGGATGTATACCTGTAGCATCGCCTGCTGTCCTAGCATGTGTTTGCCAGGGTTAACTCTCCTGTCGACGTAAGCCTTGCTTACATTCCTTTTGGTCCCTAACCTGACGGCTACTGCTAATTGAGTCACCTTGGGATTTTCGATGAGATGCTGCACTGCTTTTTCGTGGGTGAGGGCAGGTTCTGTGAGGTCGTGAACTGAACAGGTAGTCGACTTCTTTTATGGGTTGGCCTGTCATCTGAGTATACCCTGTGAATCGAGAGATGTTGTAGGGTACTATCATGAGGACAAACGGAAGTACCATGTTCCAAATTCTACTGTTCTGCTGTTCCACCTTCCTAATCATTCCTTTTGGGATATGGCTCATCCTTTCCATGATCCCACCAGATTGCGGGTGGTCTGCAATGTGGAATTTCTGCTTGATACCAAGCATAGTTATCATCCTGCATGACTCGGCTGGTGAAATGGGTTCCCCGGTCTGACTCGATACTGCAGGGTAGATCCTGTCTCATAAATACCTGTTGTGTTTGGATTTGTGCGGTTACTTTGGCTGTATTTGTCCTAATGGGAAAAGCTTCGACCTTGTGAAAGTATCTGTGATGACGACAATATAAGCGAATCCGTTCCTGCATGGTGAAAGGGGATCTATTAAATCAATTCGTAGATTTGTCCAGGGCCCTTCCACTGGACAGGTATACCTCAGTTCTTCCTTTCAGGCGAACCTGTCTGAATTATTTTGGGCACAGTTCCCTATGTAGTGTGCTACATCCTTGTGTAACTCAGACCACCAACACAGTTCTTTCAATCGTTTGGTAGTGGCCTCTATTCTTTGGTAGCTATACTTGCCATGGTATTAATATGATTTGATCCCTGTATTGCATCGGAACTACATAGACACTTATTTTTAAAACTAATCCATTCCATACTTGTAAGGTATTTCTCCTTTTTGTATAAACCTCTGGATAGACTCCTCTCACAATCTGTTGTGTTTACCTGAGGTCCGCTATGTTTGTTTGGCTTCTGCGTGGCTGCCAGAATTCTCCTACATGAGCACCTCTCTTAGCTAACTCATCTGCTCTATGGTTACCTTCTGGGGATATTTTGTGGTTGCTTCGAACTTTAATTATGTCATATTCCCTTCCACTGGCAGCCTGCAATACATATTTTAATTAGGGCCCAATGGTAGGGGTTTCCCGTCAGCAGAAATGAAACCATAATGGTAAAAATTCAGTGAGACTGTTGCACACATACATATTATCAGAGAATCCGCGGGTAAAGGGAACAGATAGGGATGGCTGACTACATAGGCTATAGCTGCTAATTTTGCAGCTTGGGCATTCAGTTGACGAAGTAATTTTAAAGCAAGTTCAACCAGTGGCTGTTCCTGGGTGTCTGTCACAGGTATCCCATAGCTGGTGATCCGACTGCGATCCTTTATGGTGGAGGATCCATCTGCACAGATTTTGATTGCGTTGTCTGCCTGCCTTTTGTTTTTCTCCCATTCTTCATCATTTCTCCTGCTGCTTTAGTATAAAAGGGCCAGTGAAGTGTTTAGTAGCTATGATTTGGCAGTCATGTGGGTCTCCCCCATAATTTAGGTTATTAGCCAGGAAGGTGGGCACCTTGGTACATCTAACAGTGATGTCCTGACCTTGAAGCAGCAGAGTCCATCATGCAGCTCAAATTGAGTCGGATGTCTAACAGGAGCTGGATTGGCATATGCTCAGTTATACTCAGTGATTTTAAATCAACAATGTAATTGAAGTACTGGACTGTCCAAAAGACTGAGAGGAGGTGTTTTTTGCACATGGAAAACCATTGTTCCAGAGGCTGTAGAACTGTGGAGATATAGCCACTGGGCCTTGCTTACTGTGTTGGCCTTGCTTACTCTTGCAGTAGAACAGCTGCTATTGTCTGGTCTGTCATTCCCAAATATGTAATCCTAGGCTGCAAAATTTGCGCCTTCTTCGCATTTAGATTATATCCTAACATGTGTAAAAGGTCAACTAATTCTTCTAGGAGCTGAATGTGCTCCTTGTTTGTTTCCGTTTGTAGGATTAGGTCATCAGGCCAGGAAAACTTTTCTAATCCCTTGGCTAATCGTCTATGGAAAATAGAGGGTGAGTTATGGAACTCTTGGGGTAGATAAGTCCAAGTATACAGCTGTTCCTGAAAGTTAACTGCAAATTTGTACTGACAGGACCGATTTAAGGGTATGGACCAAAAACCATTAATAATACGAAGTACTGTCAAGTACTTCACACGCATTATTGTGGTCAGGCTGGTGGCTACTGTTAAAATGGGGTTAAAAATTGCCAGCAACAATGTGCGTAGCATCAAATCGGCTACGCGATGTATGCAGCGTAGATACACCTGGTCACGGGCAGACGGGTCTATCCGCTCAAGGATAGATTACCTGTTTGTGTCCCGAACGCTCTCGGTCAGATCCACCGACGTCAAGCCGGTGTTCTTCTCTGACCACTGCCTCCTGCTGGCCGACTGTCACCTACAGGACGAGCAGAGGGTGGATCCTATCGAGCGGTTCCCTGAGCAGACTGTCAAAGCCATTTGGCAGAATGCCTCATTGCCAGAACTTTCCAACAAGCACCAAGACATGGCTTGGCTGGTGGTGAGAAGGGCTCTGCCTGTGAGATCCTTT